>NC_034593.1:65805726-65840719 GCF_900095145.1 Mus pahari
TCGTTTCTTGCTGGCGAGAAGGTAGCGCGGGACAATCATTCAGTATGTTACTCATGTAGAGATTATACATGTATAGAAAAGAAAAATTGCAACTTCTATATAGAGTGTATAATTAAATTTACTTGATGTTTAAAAACTATAATGAAATATTTTGTGTATATAAACAATAATTATTTAGCCAATTATTTTGGTTTGTGGCAAAGATTCACATATTGTCAATCAACTAGATGAAAGTAGAGTGATGTTTGGGTTATATATGGCCTATATTGCTTTTCATTTGCTATTAAAGATATTGTAAATTCATTTTTCTTTAGGTATTTATACTATTAAGGAAATTCTATTTCTAAAAATGTTATTTTTTTCTGGCTACAATACAAACTCTGACTAACATCTAGAATCAGAAAGCTAATATGCAGAGCAAAAGATAAAAGATCAATTATGCATTATTTTTCATATGTAGTCTTCAAGCTAATTGTCTAGACGCAATTTCATGCTGACTACATTCATATATTACTTCAACAGAACTTCATTTTAACTCTGTTACATGGTTCTTATGGGAGTTTGTTTCAGCAAGTAATTTATGATAATATAAATTCAAAAGGTATTAAAAGCAAATTATCATTCTTGGTAAGAAAAATTTAAAACTGAGCTTTAAAATCATGTTATATACATTAACATTTAAAATTTTTTTGATACAGTGATTTATATAAAATGAGAGACAGAATCTACTGACAGATAGCTCTTTCATGGATGGACAAAATTTGTACAGCTTCTTGTCCTTTACTAGAATAGAAATGATGGGAGTATCAACCGGGGAGGGTAATGGAGGAAAAATGTAGGGAAGGGAATACAGGGAGCAATGGGTAAGGTTAAGAGCTAATTGAAGGATATTATAGAAACCTACTACAAAAGATGCTTATGAAAGTATATACTATGAATGAAAGAAAGAAACCTAATTGAATCACTCTAGTAAATACAAAGCCCCAACTAGACAGATTCCTCCCACCATCAAATGAAACTTCTTGTGCTAGGAATACTAATTGTGTCACTGGCCAAAGGAGTCTTGTGGAAACTTTCAAATAATGCAATCTATTGCTAAGGCCATTGTTTGGCCCCACAAACTAATGTTATGGACCTATTGCTGAAGACAATACCTACATAACTCATTGAACACAGGACTAGTGTTCATGGTAGTGGAAGGTACTACAGATGCTGCCAGAGAATAAAGGTAAACATTAACCAGCTACAAATCCTATGATCTACAATGGTAACCTGAAATGTTAGTGCATTAGTTGCACGAAATTTATAGGAACAATTTAACATTGATTGAATTTATATTAACTCTTGAAATGGAACCCAGCATTACAACTTTTTGGAATTCAGTTTTGCAAGCACAGGAAACTAATGAGGGCATTAACCTCACAGAAAACCAAATACAATGCTCCAGCTAAAGAGATATACCAAAAAATTATTCCTGGTGACATTAGGCTATACTCAGAAATGAGTTTGTCACTCAACCTCCTTCACTGGGGATACCTCCTGCAGTCGATGGGAACAGATACAGAAACACACAGTCAGACTATGCACAAAGAATAAGAGACTTTGGAACACTCAAGTCTAGGGAGGATTTCTCCATAAAATTCTTACCCCCTGGGCTCAAGTAATTTTTTAGAAGATAAATTAGAAATATTATAACACAGGGTGTGGGTGGTGATTCACCAAAGACACAAGGCCCTTTAGGAAAAACAGAACTGGCACACATATAAACTCACAGACTGTGAACTCACTGGTCCTACAGAATTCTAAACTAGATGGGTTCCCAATGCTGACAGATGAAGTGGATACAAATTCCCATCTCTAACCAGGAAGCTATCTCCAATTGAGAACTATCACAAATGATATATTATCAGATATACAAAATACCTCAAGGGCAGGTTTAGATGCCCATAAGTAGATGGCCAACACAAAGCAAATTCAATCTATTTCTCATAAAGCTTTGTGTGGGTGGATGGGTGTCTTAACCTTTTATAGGTTTTTATTTGTTTCTTTGTGTGTTTGTTTTTGCTAATAGTTTCTACTTAAGTTCTTTTAGGATGCCTATGTGTGCATAAATGTTTGTCTCTGTATAGGTGGTTTTTGTGCTTTTTCTTTAGCTCTTTTCTTTTTGATTCTTTGTTTATTTTGTCCTATTCTCATTTGTTTGTTTTTATTTTACCTTATCATGTTTTATTGTTATATTCATGTCTTTTTTCTAACATGAGAGATCAAGTAAGGGTTTGAAATTGGGTAGGTGGTCTCTCCCTTCCTTACTTCTCTCTCCCAAGTGGGACTGAGGTTTCCTCACTTGGGCACTTAAGCTTATTAAAATCTTTAAGTTCTGTGGACTGTATCTTGTGTATTCTGTATTATTTTTCTTTATTTGACTATTATCCACTAATTAGTGAGTACATAACATGCATGTCCTTTGGGGTCTAAGTTACTTCACTCAGGATAATTTCTAGTTCCATCCATTTGCCTGTGAAACTCAGGATGTCCTTGTCCTTAATAGTGGAGTAGTATTCCATTGTGTAAATGAACCACATTTTCTGTATTCATTCTTCTGTTGTGGGACACCTAGGTTGTTTCCAGCATCTGGCTATCACAAATAAGGTCTCTATGAACATAGTGTAACACACGCCTCTGTGGCATGGTGGAGCATCTTCTGGGTATATTCTCAAGAGTTATATAGCTGGTTCTTCAGGTAGACCTATTTCCAATTTTTTTGAGGAACCTCCAGATTGATTTCCAGTGTGGTTGAACCAGTTTGCTATCCCGCCAGCAATGGAGGAGTGTTCCTCTTTCTCCACATCCTCTCCAACATGTGTTGTCACCTGAATTTTTGATTTTAGCCATTCTTATTGGTGTAATGTGGAATCTCAGGGTTGTTTTGATTTGCAATTATCTGATGACTAAGGAGTTTGAACAATTTTCTCTCTAAATTTTGAGTCCAATTTTTAGGTGCCACTTGAAGCTAGTCTTTGTTAGTTTATAGGGTTTTTTCCCCTTCCCTTTCTACCCCTGGTTTCACCATCTACCACAGATAGTGAAAAAAAAACTAATTTCTTTTTTTCTTGTTTTTTCTTTACATATATCTGGTCTCTGCTATTTTAGGAATTCTTCTTTTTCTCCCCATTTATCTCCCTCACTCCCAGCTTCATCCTCTATCACTCTATGGGAGAGAAAAAAAAGGCACAGGAGGGGGAGAGGCATAGAGATCTTTGAATCTCATTTCTTTCTTCCTATTTCTTCTTTGAGCACCACTACTAACAAACCACAACCACTTTCCATGAAGCATCAACAACCATTAGCCCTGCTTCTCAGGTTGATCACATTGATGTAGCCTCTGAAAAGATCCCAGAATTCAAGCTTCACACAATAGCAGAATCTATATGCAGCTGGCAAATCCATGCCTCTGCTAGATCACAAGGCAATTATAGTCAGCTGCGGAAGAACACCATGTCCCCATACATGGCATTAAAACAAAAACTCATCCTTATAATATCTGTGTTTTTAATAAAAAGAATTGTCACTTCAAGTACTCAAAGATGTTAGAGAGTATAAAGAAGTTACCTAACACACTATGTTCTTTATTTCCTATCCTGAAGAAAGTAGTTGTAACAGCTGGTATCAATCAAATTCCATCTATCTTTCTGTCTGTTACTTGTATAGAGGTTTCAATTAACTGAAGATCATCTTCATAGTAGTGACAGAGAGACTTAGTATTCATGGAATTTAAGAAAGTCCATCAGCTTAAATTTAACTTAAACCTCTTCTTTTTTGATATTTACTTCATAGTAAATACTGGATTAAAAACTGTCCTAAGGCTCTGAGCATTTTTCTTCCCATTACATCTTCATATAGACCCACTTAGACAAATGTTCCTTGAAGCACCATCATTTGACTATACATAAATCACCTCATCACTGTGATGCTTGTGAGCTTTGAAAACCATTTTTAATGGCACTGTGTTGAAGAATGACATACTCATTCCCAGAGTGATGCCATTTAAAATCATAAGCATTAAGGCCCAGATACTGGTTAATTTTATATCTTACACTTAGCTTGCCCATGGCCCACAAACAATAAAGTTTGGAAATCAGGAGTTGTCTTCAATAGTATTATGCAACCAACTAACATCTAAAGATAAGAAGAAATTCTCAATTCTAGAAGGAATTAAAGCCACACCTTCAAATTTTCTTCAAAACATGCTACAAAGGAAACATTAAGGTGTAGATTAAAAAACTAGAACCAAAAACTAGAAGATTAAAAACAACCATATTAATATCAGTACTGACGTCATTTATGACAAAGCTTGTTTGCAATATTACCAGAGAACTTGAGTGGGTTACATGGCTATATGTAATATCAAGGTTCTATTGTAATTAATAGAGATGAAACAATGGCTAAAGCATAAATGGTGCCTGAAATGTCATTGACTATCCTTGTAGGGTATGTAAGTTTGTTACTGATGTACATCTGGTAGAGTGGATTAGCAACTTAATGCTACCCATTTATCATCACCTGGCAACATGAGGTTGCATGTTGTTTCTAAGATCCCTCTTATTTTTGAATGGCAAGACATTCAAAGTGTTACTTCCTCTATTCTATTGCGGTATAGTCTATCAATGCAACCAGCTGTGTTAGCGAGATAGAAGAGTAGAGATTCTCAACTCTTACGTAGTGTGAGACAGTCACAAAAAACACATATTTACCTCTTTCTAGAGCTTTTATTAGATTTAAGTCATAATTATTTTGTAAATTCAAGGTAAATGATTAATTAGGAACATAGACACTAGGCAGAGAAGATATAACACTCAACTGAGATTTTTCCCCATGACTGAAGTTGATATGCAATGCAACCATATTAAAACAAAAAGGGACGCAAGTCTAAACTGAAAAACCACAAAGAATAAGGCTCTTTATAGAGAGAAAACAAAACAGAAATTAGAGGGGGATAAATGTAGGGAAGTTCTTCAATGAGGAGATCCCTCCTACTAAATTGCTAGCACTTTCACAAGACAAGATGAAACCCAGAAAGTGTGCTAAGAAAGAAGACATTGTGAATAATAAAGAAAACATTTACATATAATAGATTTTTAAAAATGACAAGTATCAAGGATGTAATAGCAAATGAAGATAGCAACAAGCACTAGAGTTTGGATTCTATTCTACATGTCTTTAAATTTTGAACATCCATTAAAAAAAGAATTGACTTTTAGTAGTTATTCTCAATGAGACTCAATCAAAGTTAAAGGAAGTCTAGTAAATGAAGGCAGAACAAATACATTTTGAAGAGCTAAGGAAGGATCCAGTCACTAAGATGCTTTTTTGAAAAAAATGTGAAAACCTGAGTGTAGCATGAGGACTTGATACTAGTTGTAGATGGATAGCTGTGTATAACATAAAAATGGTTGGCAAACTTTAAAAATAGAGACATAGATAATAGAAATTAGTAACATTAGAACCCAAAACCATGAAGACTGAGCAATCAACTCTACTAGCAACTGAAATTAAACAGATAATAAAGTCTTTCCCAGCTCTAGCACATGAAATTGACCTCAATCCTTTAAATTTGTCAAACAAGCAAACTGAGATATAATAAGCCAGGAGTTCCAGCTCAAGAAATCTGAGATAATAAATAGGACTTGCCTTTAGGGGTTAAATTTGTGATAATTTATTATTCATTAATGGAAATCTAATATAATATCCATCTGACAGAGAGAGAGAGAGAGAGAGAGAGAGAGAGAGAGAGAGAGAGCACTGACATTAGGTTTTTAATAATGTGCCAGGTGTTAGTAGCAACAGAGATTATGACTTCATTAAAATGTAATAATTTACATTGTGACATATATAAAATGACTGATGTTTAACTATTTTCTGATCACTAAAAGTATAAATTTTATATTGTTAATACAAATATTCTATGGTATTAATATTTTATATTAAAATCATGACATGTGTGTTTCATGTGTATATACAAGCTTGTAATCTCAGCTTTTAAAACATAGATACCAATAACAATTACAACATATATGTATGTATATATATATATATATATATATATATATATATATATATATATATATATATGAATATTGAAGAGGATGGGAAGAATATAAAACATATGCTTTTAAGTATAATTTGGAAGATATAAATGTTTTGAAATAAAATGCTTTAATGTAAAATTAAAATAAAATTTGTATACTTCTCCAAATCATTTGAACATATTAAATAAATTGCAATGAACAAAAGTGCACTGACTTATGAAATTGAGAAGAAAAGGAAATTTTATTAAATACATAGTTGAAAAAAGTATTGGGGTTATGTGATCTTTTTAAAGGTCAAAGCTAGCAAGCAGTTCTAGTCTAATTGATATTGGTATGGACTTTGTAATTTGTATGAGAAAGAAATAAATTAGAATAAGCCTCAGTGAAACTTACAAAACAGATGTGTCAAGTTACTGGGCAGGGAAAACTGAGGGAGGAGAGAAGGATACAGAGGGATCAACAGTAAGTGAGAAGCTTGGCTGATTTAGCACTTGAAGGCCTACAGAGCTTGTGGCATGTTAGTGAACTTTGAATGATCGATTTCTAAGTAAGAATGGAGAGAGACTGCAGTATACAAACCTATATGAACACTTGTAAAGAACATAAACATGAAGATATGAAAAAGAATAAAATAAACCCAAAGCTTTAAAATTATGTGTTAAAAGTTTGCTCCTAGGGTGGGGATAGGGGAGCCTCTAAATGTTCCAGAAACCTGGGATGTGAGCAGCTCCCACTACTCAATGGGTGTGACTTTAGTCATAATGCCCAACACTGGGGAGAAGGAACCTGAAGAGATTACCTCCAGTAGGTAGACAGGGCACACAGTGATGGTGACACAAACCCATCTTCAAAATTTTAGACGCAGAATTGTTCCTGTCTAAAGGAAATGCAGGGACTGAAGAAAAAATTAACTAGCGACTGGATCCCCAACTTTGGATCCAGGTCATGGGCAGACACCCTACACTGACTCTATTACTGATGCTATGTTGTACTTGTAGACAGTAACCTAGCATGGCTTTCCTCTGAGAGGCTATACCAGCAGCTGACTGTGACAAAGGCAGATGCAGCCAACTGTCGGACTGAGGTTGGGGAATCCTATGAAAGAGTTAGGAGGGGAAGGATTGAAGGAACTGAACTAACCTAGAACCCTGGGAACTCCCAGATATTAAACCACCAACCAAATACCACATGCAGGTTGGTCTGCAGCCCCAGGCACTTATGTCGCAGAGGTCACCTTGTCTGATCTCAGTGGAAGAGGATGCACCGAACCCACTTGATGCACCTAGGGGAAAGGGTTCTTGGGAAAGGGAGCATTCTCTCAGAAATGAAGGGAAAGAGAATGGGGTGAAGATTTCTGGGAAGAGGGACCAGAAAATTGGGCAAAATTTGGGATGTAAATAAATAAAATAATTAATAAAGATGTAAGAGAAAAATTGCAGCTCTATAAAAAATATAGTCTCCATTTTTTTCTTGTAATGAATTATTCTCAATTTTGTAATATGGTCAAATGTGGTATAAAAATGAGTGAGTGATTATTCAGTTAACTTTTAGATATTTTAGAACACTGTAAAAATAACAGAAGGAAATTCAACTGAAGAAAACTCCAGGTCTTATGACAGCATATTACAGACATTTACTTAGTGACTCATGAAGTGAAGTAAATCTAAATGGCCTTTCACTGTGACATTTCTCAAAATAATAAGGCATTAGACTAAAGCACAGATATGTAGGTACATAGATATTTTATAGTAAAAATGAGATTGATATATAGATAGATAGTAAGTTAATCTCAAGGAAGTGAAGGTAATATAATCCTGGTTTAAAAGGGATAATCAAGTTTTAAAATACAGCAAACTTATAATTTATAATGTAGATCATTGACTAGATGAACTTTTATTCTCTCAATTGGAGACTTTACAGATCATTTCTGCTGACAGAATCATAAGCACTTGAATCAACACCAGTGTAGCTGCTCATTGCAATGCTTGTTTAAGGAAAGTTGAATAACGTATGTAGGAGTTTTCTAAACATCCAAAGATGCCAGATGAAGAGAATATTTGCCAAGAACAGTAAGATAAATACTTTTCATTAATCTTTTCTTATTACATCTTGAGGGTATCTGAGGGCATATTATACATATAATATAATAAAATAAGGTGTATATCTGACATATAAATGGAAAATGAATAATTTATACAGTAACAATTAAAATTGCATATCATAATAAATGAAATCAATGTAGCATTCTAGTACTTTCGATATTAATTTTTCAGTTTCATCTTAGACCCTTTTAGGATAATATAAACTTAGACAATGCTGTAGGGTTTTTGTTGCTGCTGTTGCTGCTGCTGCATTCTTCAATTTACTGTGTTTCTCACAATCATACATTGTAAAGAAACACTGTTGATTCAATTTAATGTCACTAATATGTATATATATATTCAGGGTTGATTCATGGGGCTGAATCACCTATCAGGATACTTTCCTTTGAAAATCAAATGGAGTTACTCTTCTCTCAGTAACCATACAGCTCCTTACCTAAGAACAGGATCCCGTGAGCTTTCCTCTATATGTAGGCACACTCTGTGCTATTGCCATATTTAGGCCTTGTTTATGAAACTCCATTGTTGAGATTTCATGGGTATGGCTTTCCTGTCTATATGAAAGTCACTGTATTGTAGCAGATGTACAGTTCCTTCGGCTCAAATAACTCCACAAATATCTCATGCAATGGTTCCTGATTTAGAGGTTGTATTGTAGACACATCAGTTACGGCTGGCCATTCCCTGGTCAGGTTCAGTTGTTTTCTGCATTCAACCAGTTGCAGCTTTCTCTACTTTTCTTTTCTGAAAAAAGAAGCTTCTTTGATGAGAGCTACATATACTTGCATTTTTAACTACATGCATCTGGAGATCAGTTAGAAATTATATTATTGGATTAGGGACAAAAATCATAGGACATTCTCTTTATAATTATGCAATTTAATTTTGAAAGTTTAATTAGTTGTCCCTGTATGTTGTGGTGTGTGTGTGTGTGTGTGTGTGTGTGTGTGTGTATGTGTGTTTCTGTGTGTGTGTCTGTGTTTGTGTGTCAACCTGGGAAAGTGGAATTATGTAAACTGGAGCTAAAGCTACAAATGATTGTAATCTTCTAGACAAAATACTTGGAATCAAACTTGCTAAAGACACTCTGGAAGAGCAGCAAGTATTTTAAATTGCTGAACAATCTCTGAGACCCAATAATGCAGGTCAATATATTTCAGAGGTGTTTATTACTGCTTTATTTACAATTAGTAAGGGACAAGACAAGACTGCCCACTCTCTCCTTATCTATTCAATATAGTACTTGAAGTTCTATTTAGAGCAATAAAACAACTAAAGAAGATCAAAGGGATACAAATTGAAAAAGAAGAATGCATCATTGTTTGCAGATGATATGGTAGTATAAATAAGCCACTCTAAAAATTCTACCAGAGAACTCCTATTTTGGTACTTTTACTTATTATAATAATCATAGATTAGGGCTGGTTAGTATGGACAAAACTTGTTAACTATTATAATTTTGTGAAAAACTATTCATATTTCAGTTTAATTAATGAAAGTGTTCTACATTTTAAGGATTGGTTTAAATAAAATCATATCAGTCACTAAGTACAAGTATTACAACTAATTGCATGATAGTTCATTGATTTTGAAGGGTGAGCCTGAAAAAACCACATATAGTGAAGATACTGGTTATACAGAAAGTGGTCTTTATTTCAAACCTCAATATCTATACAATTCAGAATCACTTCGTCTTGATGTCTGCCTCAGGGGAGTCATTGACATGATGTGATAGTAATGAGTGACTTGGAAGGAAAGCATTTTTTTTTTGTCCAAGGCTACAGATGTAACTATTAAAGGATTACTGAAAATGTATTTTTTTCTTCATTTTGATTTGTTAGTTCTTATCATTTAGCAAATGATACATCCAGGGAAGTAGCAATCAAAAGGATATGTACAAATATAATTTTTTAGAGAGATAAGATATTTAACACAAATACTAATCATAGAACAGTTCCTAACAAGAATATCTATTGCACATGGGCAATATCAAGCTGCTACTGCCAGTTTGGAGTGATAGAGTTTAAGCATGGGTCAAGGGTGGAGGGGTGGCGATCTGCTGTTGAGTTTCATCGTCTTTTGTACCTCTGGTTTGTTAGTAATTGTTATCACCAAATGTAAGACATTGAGAGATAACTATAGCAGCCAATCTGCAGTTACTAATGACATGCATGTCACCATTAAATGTCGTGGATGCATTTGGCCATACTTGATGAATACAACATTTAATAAAACAAACTTTCCTTTTATTAATTGTAGATTCTTTTCTCATACAATACAGTCTGAATATGGGTTTATGTAATATGGTCTCTGTTGCGTCTGCTCTCTTGACCAGCAAGGAAGATGCAACCACCAGTTCTTCTCTCAGCAGTTTATTCAGCAACCTTCTTTCTTCTTCTTCCCCGAGCCCTGGGATATAAGCCCTTTTATACTCTCCTATCCACTCCAATCACAGCAGGCCACATCACCTCACCATGTGCAGCCTCAGCCATCCAGAAGAGCAGGAACAAATCACCACCAAATGTGGACTTGTTTACCACAAGCTCCATAGCTGACAGGTGCCATCTTTAAGGTGTGGCTTCGGGTAGCCCAGGGGAAGGGCCATAGCCTCCTACAGGTCTCAGGCCCCTGACATGTAAGTAGCAGAGGTCTGCTTGGTCTGGTGTCAGTGGGAGAAGATGAGCTTAATACAGGAGAGATATGAGGCCCTAAGGAAGGAGGAGACCTGGAGGGTGGGAATCGGCCTCTCAGAGACAAGAGGGAGGAGGAATGAGTTAAGGAATTGAAGGAAGAGGGCCAGGGAGTGGGATGTGAATGGCTGGAATGTAAATGAAATGATTAAAAAATAAAAATAAAATAAAATATATGCCAAAAATAATGAAGTTTTGCTATAAAACATATCTATCCTTGGCTATTAGTAAAAACGGAAAGCTTATGTCTCTATATATACATTCTTAAAGTTATTTTGTGTCACAGATGGACCTCACTTTGGTCCCTGATCTGTGTGGAACAGGTCTCTTGGTTGCAGGAGAGCTAGGATTCGGAGGCAAATGAGTGAAGACAATTCAACACGAGAGAGGGTGTAAAACTGAATGTATTGATCAAAATGAGCATCACATTATTAATACAGAACGAACAAGAAAAGTGGGGCAGGATACATCCATTATTGCAATGGCACAAGACAAAGGATTGAATACAACAAAAGACCAGGGGGTGGGACCAGGCAGCTTGAGGAGGAAGCCAGGTGCAAGGCTACTGGATAGTTAAACTCCACTGTCAGGGGTCCCCAGTAAATCCTCCATTATGCTGTTCCTTTGGGTCTAGCAGAAAAACCTGGTTTTGGGGGGTTCTGCTAATGCAATATCACAACACCCCTATTTCCTAGGCCTTGGTAAGCTTTGCCCTGAACTTGGCTCTGTTCTTTGTTATGCTTAATTGGTTTCACCAGGTCTTTAATAGAAGTGAATTAGAATGTTAATGAATAGGTAACTTTTCCTACTGAATTTTGAGCTCCTGGCTTTAAGGAATTTTTTAGGACTTTGGAACACTGGTGGAAACTTCACCTATGGTAAAAATTCAATCTTTAGAGGCATTAATAATAGTGAAAGAGAGCATACACCATACTAACATGCGGATAGGGTTCATGTATATAGATTATTGGAAATGCCAGGACTCTAGGAGGCTGAGTCTCCTTGAGACACTTTTTCCTCAGGACTCATCCAGGTTTTGAGACCTGTTGTGAGTCATTACAAGAGTGGGCATGGCAATTTTGTATTATATTTTTGTTACCTTTAAATTTTGTGTGTGTGTGTGTGTGTGTGTGTGTGTGTGACAAGCTGTCACACTATTGCCCAGGCTTGCCCGAGTCTTAGTATTTATTACTACATGTTTTAAAAGTTACTGGGTTTCTTTTTACTCTACTAGCAGATATTTAAATAAGATATTTTAATTTTATATTAATGAGTTTACTTCTAAAAAAACCATGCTTTAAAATGTTACTTGAATGTTTTCATTTTATTATTAGCACATAGATTTTGTTTTATTATTTTTAGGTACATTTACCCTGCAGCCTATATTAAAGTTACTAAGTTATGCATGTTTATTGGATGGTTTAGATGATGCCACAAATTACTAATAATGTAATCAGCATTTGATAATCAATTAATTTACCTCTTTTTGAAACACACCTTTTCATACATGTGCTTTCGACAGTGGCTTCCTAAAATGTACACTTACAATCATGCAGTTCTGTTTCTTCTGTTTTTTTCCTGTGAAGAATTATGTAGTTGGCACTCTGCCTAATTGCCTCCCATTAAATGATTCTTTTAAAAAGTGTAGAAACTCAACAATAGTAATTAGTGTGAAGTGACCCATTAGCAGTGTTTCTGAGTATTTCACTTCCATAAATCTTTTCACCTCATAATTAGGAGAGAGAGCAAAAATACATTTAAAATGTATCTGTAGAACATAGTTCTTGATAAAATAATGTACAAAATGTTATCATTTTAAATGGACAGAGCCAAATATCTTTCGCTATTTCTCTCAGGAAAGAATTCAATAGAAATTTCGACATTTTTCTCCACTTTTCTTCCCATCTACTCCCTTACATTTCTCTTGTTGTAAAACAATATTTACTCTGGAGATTTAACCGAATGTCTACTTACTACAGAAAGGGAACTCACTACACACCAAAGTAAGGATATCATCAAAGTCCAATACGTGACAGGTCAGTTTTGGCAATTACTAACAGAAATATTGTTGAAGGGTTACCTGAATGTAAACAAATGACTCACAGACAGCTGCACTATAAGTATCTCCCCACAGCATGTGTGAAACCTCATGAAAGCTGGAAAACAGAAACTTTGTATAGCCCAAGGAAGCTCTTTGGTTAGAATATCCTCTCCAGTAGATATGCCCAGACTATTCCAAATAGCCCTCACTTTCCTGAGAGTTTTCTAAGTAGCTCCTCTTGTTTGAAAGTGCATTTCAGCCATCTTTAACATTAATTATGTTTGGGAGTAAAGGGTCTAGAGTATCTGGCCAGCTACAGTGACTTGTTGACGTTTTCGAGTTGTTCCTTTCCTTTGTTTCATGAGCTTCCCCACATGATGGAATGTTTTACCTCCTCTTAGAACATCTTGTATGTTTCTTTGAAGAAGGGACCATTTATATCCCCTTAGAATATGCTGTATGTTAATAATGAAGTTCCCTACACAATAAGTTTACATTGGGGAAATTGTTACACAACATTCTTGCTTTTTTTCCACATCCCCTGTCTTCCTCTTTTTCACATACACACACTATATATGGTAAATTTGATTTAAGTTATCTTAAAATTCTACTTTTCTTTCTTTACTCACAATGTACTTATATGTGAAAGTGTAATATGCACACCTGGTAAATTTGAGGATACAAAGAAATATAATGTAAACCAATTCCAATTATAGAGGTTGTTAAGAAAACGCCTGAGGATTATCATGAATATTCACAAATTTGTCAGATCATTTCATTACTCTAGGAAGATTCCTATAACGTCAGGTAGAGTGGAAATAGAGGACCTTTCTGGAACTGTTACAGGAAAATCAAAGTGATAAAGCTTTTCTCTGAGCAACTTAACATTACTAAAACATTGAGACTTTCCTAAGTATGGTACATCTGAAAGTGTAGTTTAGTTTGATGAACTATAATTGGCTGCCTCTACATTTATTTTTATAGAGGCAAAAGGAATCACATATAGGAAAGGGAGTTTAAGCAAAATTCCAAGGATGCTCCTTATGATAATCTTTGTTCAAATTAAATTTAAATTTCATATTGGGTAAAGAATATAATTTAAGACTGAAGTAGACAAAAATAAATTAAATCTCTAAGAGAAAAAGTGAAAGATAATTTTTATTACACTAGCAAGTTAGATTTAAGAATCTCAATTTAACATCAATTTTTTCTGTCCAATTTTATAAAATATAGGATATTTCTTTTGATTTTATTAATTTTATGGGTTATTGCAAACATTTTATATGTCAAGACGCTGTTTTGTATTTGTCACTTTTGAAATCAAAATACTAGAAATAATTTTATTTGGTTTAAATTTCAACCATGAGTCTGTATATTTACAAATGAGTATTCATTATGAAAAGGTTTAGCTGGGCAGTGGTGGCGCACACCTTTAATCCCAGCACTCAAGAGGCAGAGGCAAGCAGATTTCTGAGTTTGAGTTCAGCCTGGTCTACAGAGTGAGTTCCAGCACAGCCAGGGCTACACAAAGAAACCCTGTCTCAAAAAAAAAAAAAAAAAAAAAGAAGGTTTAATTTCATTTTTTTTTCTCGAGACATGGTTTCTCTGTATAGCCCTGGTTGTCCTGGAAATCACTTTGTAGACCAGGATATTGGCCTTGAATTCAGAAATCTGCCTGCCTCTGCCTCCCAAGTGCTGGGATTAAAGGCATGTGCCACCACTGCGTGGCTAATTTCATCTTTGTATGTACATGTGTGTATACATGTGTGTGTGTGTATGTGTGTGTGTGTGTATTTATGAAGAGTTATATGTATTTATGTGTGTGGAGATCAGGGAATCAAAGTGATGATTCTAGGAATCATCTCTGAGGCTACAGTCACCTGGTTTAGGGGGTAGAGTTTCATATTGTCCTGGAGCTAAATGGCTTTGCAGCAAATACCAATGGTTCTGCCTTTTTCCTGAATCTGAGATTAAAATTAGTATCAGATTGTTTTTTAAAGTATATCATTTGTAAGGCAAGCATTTGATAGACTAGCCAGCCAAAGAAATATTTAATGAAATGTTCAGCAACTTCTGAAGAAGGTTGTGAATACAACATTAATTTGAGAAAAGGGTAAAAATATGTTTTCTAAAAGAATGTAATACAAAGCGAAAATCTTATTACTGCTTGTTTGCTTTTTTATTTTGAGATAGTATCTCTTGTCGTCCAGGGTGGCCTTGGATGCTCTATGTAGACACAAACAATCTAAAACTTTTCCTGCCTTTACTCCTCGAAAACTGAGATTCAAATTATACTGTACTATGTTTGTTTTGTGTGTTGCTTGGGATGGAAATAAATGACTTTATGCATGCAAGGCACGCTCTACCAATTTAGCTATGTTCCTAGACCTATAAATGTAAATTACACAAAAATTTTTGCTTTCATATTCATAAGTACATGCAGTAGATCTTAGAGAGATTATAATCTTTTACTTGACCTTAGGACCTATGTTCACTGGAGAGTAGAGTATGTTTGTAAATTTACTAAAGTAAGTTGGCTTTCATTTTATTTAAACTGATTCTCTCTCTCTCTCTCTCTCTCTCTCTCTCTCTCTCTCTTTCTCCTCTCGATTCTTCTCCCTTTCTCTGATAATACATATTATTCTTTTCCTTTCCTTCTTTGGAAAAAAAAAGTGCTTTATGTGCAATTTTGAAATATGGAATACTAACCAGTTTCAAAATGCAATATTTAATTAAGGCATTTCAAATTTTGTTTTTTTTTTGTTTTTGAAATTTGCATGTTATTATGGGTAGGGAGGGGGCTTATCAGTTAAGACTGTACACTGCTTTTACAGAGGGCCTATGTTCAATGCCAAGTACCAGTATCAGTGGACTGACAATTGCCTGTAATCCCAGCAACATGTTTCACTAATACTGCTGACCTCTGTGAGCACCTCAACTCATATGTATATAATACTCTGACATAAATATGATGAGGAATAGAATACATATAAACTATTATTTATTTTTTTAATATTCTATTATTTGAACACTTCATACATTGGTATAATAAGTTTTAGTAACTTTCCCCCAACTAATCTCTCATTTTCATTTCTTGTAATTGGAAGACTCATCTTAAGTTATCCTCTCATATCATGGTATTGTGTGGACCCATTGAATTAAATTATTGTTTTTTTTTTGTTTTTTTTTTTGCCAGAATATGGGCACATTGATACACTAGTGACACTTTTAATGAAAAGAAAGCTAATTCATTAGTCACTAATGTGTGTTATGTGTAGTAAATAGTTCAGTCAATAAATTAAAATACATACAATGTGGCCATTTGCATAGTTACTTTAGACAAATAAAATATTTCATTGAATGCTCTCATGATACAGCTTTTTGAACTACTATTTAGTTTCTTGTATCACATTTTGACAGTATATATAAGGATAAATATTATAAAGCAATATGCTATACTGTTTCATTAGTACTAGATATTTTAATACCAACATCTAGGCAGAAACATGTTTATTATGAGACAGTCCCAAATGAACCATTGACAAAGTTTTCTTCATGGTGAAGAAGGGCATGGATCATAAAATTAGTAAAGATTCATCATGGGATCATGGAAAGCATCATTTGTGATGGCAAAGTGGGAAGAGTAATGTGGAAGATGAGGCCATGTGAAAAATGAGAGAGGTTATGTTTGAAATAATCAGACTGCATTCTATATTTGCAGAAAATTGTAAAAACAAACCAAAACAAACCAACCAAACATACAAACAAAACCCACCCAAACTCAACAAATGCTTACAAAATGGTATCACGTTATTTAGGACATTTACTACCAACCAATCATGAGGACAATTTCTCTTTTAAAACATCAGCAACAACACAAAAGGGGCTTTAAGTTGATAACATGGATTGCCACAAGACTTCCTAAGATTTCTTGCCCTAACAAAAATTACCAAGAAGAAACTTAGCAATGCCTGTCCTTTAGAGCTATTATTAAAATAAGGAGAAGGAAGAAGTATGTGTTAAAGTGAGTGATGCCTTATCTTCTGCATAGTGACCAGTCAGTAAATTTTAAATCCATAATGGAAAGGCACATTTTCTTTTCAAATAAAAATTAGAGGGTTTTTTGTGTACAACATGTTTGAAAGCATAGTTCTCAGCAAAACATGAAGCAATTTATGCCCTAAGCCATTAAGAAGCACTTCTATAAAAAGAGGAAATGGAAGGCAACAGGCAGAATTTTAACATACCAGTATGTATTGGGATAGATATGCACTTCAGTTTGTTCAATAACAAGTATACATCCTACTCTTAACATTTTAAGCATGTAGCATCACAAAAAACGTATAATCTGTACTGTCATATAGACGATAGGTAGAAGGTTAGTTAAAGAGATTTCTATTATCACATGCATTTAATATATGCTAGTAACTCTCAAGTAGTCTTCCACTGGATAGACATAAGATATTTGGTTATTTTCCTATTAGAACTTATCTTTCCTATTAGAAGGAAAGTTATTATATTCAGGTAAAATAATATATATACACATTTTCACTTCATTTTGATAAATATATGAATATACACAAGGTTTTATGATAATTTAATAACAATATTTACTCAGGAGGGTTGACAGCTGGATAAAACTAATGATATCTTTTTCATATAGTCTGCATTGCACCATCTGTCACTATGAAAGTTAACAGTGGACATGAAGCTTCCAGCTGAATATCAGTTTGGTTTCTTTATGTGCTTTAACTGAGGACAGTCATCTTCACTATTGAAATCTTACAATCAAGTTATGTTGTCCAATCAAGAATAATATCAATAACCCGTGCTTTGGTGGAGAAATCCAAGACCTCTTTGACAAGCAACTGAAAGCAGAATCCTCCTCATGACATTGGTCTTTGTGTTTAATGATCTCTGGCTTCTGGAGTAATAACTATCACTTAGGTGTTATAGCTCTCATTACACTATCTAAAAAATATATTTAGGAAGTTTATATTTTTCAAAAAAGGTTTATATATCTTTTACCAATTCCTTAGAATAAGCTTATACAACAATCTTTCCTCTCTTCTATGCTCACATTCACTTCATAAGCTTTCTCTCCTATATTATTTTCTAATTCTCTTCATTCCTCCGTATTCTATGATTCCCAACACTTCATGCTCCTACATTTTCTAGTTGCTTACCTTTTAAGGATTACTTCAAATTAAATATATCAATCTAAAAGTTGAACATTAGGTTCATATGAAAAAGAAGATTGAGGGAATATCTTTTAGATCTTCTACCTAGCTCAGTATAAATTCTTCCAGTTCCATATATTTAGCTGCAATTATTAAATTAATTGTTCGTTACAGTTCAGTAAAATTATATTATATCTGTGTACTGTTTTTATGATCCACAATCTGTTCCTATTGCTGAACATATAGATTGTTTCCATCTCTTAGCTTTTATAGACAAAATAGCAATGAACAAGACACACTGAAGAAAAATACAGCTTTCTTGAATAAACACCAAGAAGTGCTATAGCTGTGGTAGTTTTATTATAATACCTGAGCTAAACTTTATACTAATTTTCATAGGATATATATCAACTTGTACTCCCATCAACAATGAAAAAGGAATTCCTTTTCCCTTATTTCTTGTCATTAGCAAGGAATATGTATAAATGTGACATAGTTTCAAAATTTAATATAAAAATGTAATCTAATTTTGAAGATCTAACAATTTAATTATATTTTTCAGATATTTAATTATGATAGGCACAGATTTGCTAGAAATAAATAACCAATAATATAAAAGTAGGATTAATAGGCATTATAATTGAATTACAAAAGAGGTGACTGAGCACAGACAATATTGATATAAACATAGAGTGGCTCTTTCCAGAGCAAGAGATGAGGTCAGAGATAAAAGTTTATATCTCGCAGGTTCTAGCTTCTCTTGTATAAATGAGAAAGGTTTATATAAAATGCACTTACAAAAGACTTTGCATTGCAACTAGATATTTAAAATTCTATGGTACAAGTAGAAATATTTCTTTCCAATACTGCTGCGGTTTAATTTTCCTTTATTCAAAGTTCTTTAAAAATAATATTATATTAAATTGAATTAACTAAGATTTACTATATAGAGTTATTTTTCTTGATATATAAAAGAATTGTTTCTGCTAGACTACAGTTTAGCATTAAAAATTAAGTTGACATTTAAAATGATGTATTTACATTCTGCTAATATGCTGAATAATTTTTAAAAGAATGAGTGTGGAGCTCGATAAATGCTTTGTGTTTAAGCATGTCTACTCATCTTACAGAAGACCTAGGTTTAGTAACCAGCATCCATTATCAGGTGGCTTATAATTGCTTATAACCCCAGTCCAAGGGTTATCTAATCTTTCTGTCCATTGAATACCCTAGCACTAATATGTAAATATTCATAGACACTCATATGTAAATATTCATAGAAGAATACACAAACCATATATATATAGGTATATATATATCAGTACACTTATACAAACAATTAAATTTTAAAATAAAATTTCTTCATAATGTTTTTATTTTTGAGATTATAATATAATTACATCATTTCTCCCTTTCCTTTCCTCCCCCAAGCCATTTCATATAAAACGATCAATGCCCCCTTGCTCCCTTTCAAACTCATGGCCTTTATTTTTTATAAAGTTGTTACATGCTTATATGTATACACATATATATTCCTAAATATAGTATGCTTTATATGAATAATGTTAGTTATATATATTTCTTCAGGGCTCAAAAAATAACAAGTATGATGAATTCAAACAATACCAAGAATGAATTAAAATAATTGTAAATGGGTGCATGAAAACATGCTGTTATAGACAACATATTTAGACATATGCAAAATATATGTCATGTAATCCAAAGGATATTGAAATATGTTCATAATCATGCCACTCTATTAGGACAAATTATTTCCCTGCCAAGGAAATGTGAAATATTTAAGGGAGTATTCAGACATACGTTACATATAGAAAACACATAATCAAATGTGAGCAGTTATATATTCTTTAATGAATATGTATAACTTTATAAGTGCCATATCTTGGCTAGCACATGTACAACAGAGCAAAGGAAAATCCAGGTGTTAATTGTGAATGTCTACATTGCTTGAAGATGTGACAACTCCCAGCTCTCTTAGATCAATAATTTTGGGTCTACTTGATCAATGCCTTTCATCTGTTTATTTAAAAAGTGCTATTTCAGGATGGAGTGTGATTTTGACCTAAGACACTAAACATATTTTATAGCATTGTCAATTCTAATTAAAATCAATGACGTTTGACATATTGTCTTTATCCTTTTATTCGTGGCAAGAACAAAATAATGGTACATCAAAAAGAAAGTTATCCTTATTCCACATCCTTGCCAGCCTTAGCTGTCATTTTATAAAGTTATTTTTACGATTCTGATGAGTGTAAATAAAATCTCAAATTAGTTTTGATTTGCATTTTCCTGCTAACTAATGATGGTGAATATTTCTCAGTGTTTCTCGGGAGTGTATGTGTCTTCTTCTGAGAATTTTCTGGTTAGACTGGTACCCAGATTGTTCACTGCTTTGTTATTTATTTATTTATTTTAATTGTTTGATTTATTTACATTCCAAATGCTGTCTGCCTTCCCGGTCCCCCCTCCAAGTGTTCTCCACCCCATCACTCCTTCACTTTGCCTCTGAGAGGCTGTTCCCACATACCCCCTCACCAACCTGCTGACCCTCACCCCAACTACCCCTGCATTCTCCTTTCCTGCAACATCAAATCTCTGCAGGATTAAGCACATCCTCTCCTTCTGAGGCCAAGCAAGACATATGTGCAGGGGCCATGGACCAGTCCATGTATGCTCTTTGTTTGTTTGTTTGTTTGTGTCTGTGTTTTACTGCATAGCATTTATTTATTTATTTATTTATTTATTTATTATTGGGTACTTTATTTATATACATTTCAAATGTTATCCCCTTTCCCAGTTTCCCCTCCCCCCGCTTCTATGAGGTGCTTCCCCATCCAGCCACCCACTTTTACTTCACTGCCCTTGCATTCCTCTACACTGGAGCATCGAGCCTTCACAGGACTAAGGGTGTCTTCTCCCAGTGATACTGGACAAGGCCATCCTCTGCTACATATGTGGCTAGAGTCATGGTTTACTCCATGTGTACTCTTTGGTTGGTGGTTTAGTCCCTGAGAGCTTGTGGGGGGCAGGGGTCTGGTTGGTTGATATTGTTGTTCTTCCTACGAGGTTTCAGACCCCTTCAGCTCCTTCAGTCCTTTCTCTAACTCCTCCATTGGGGACCCCATGCTCAGTCCAATGGTTGGCTTGAGAGTATCTGCCTCTGTATTTGTCAGGCGCTGTCAGAGCCTCAGGGGACAGCCATATCAGGCTCCTGTCAGCGAGCACTTGTTGGCATCCACAATAGTGTCTGGGTTTGGTGTCTGTATATGGGATGGATCCCTGGTGGGGCAGTCTCTAGATGGCCTTTCCTTCAGTCTCTGCTCAACACTTTTTCCCCATATTTCCTTTAGACAGGAGCCATTCTGGGTGAAAATTTTGGAGATGAGTGAGTGGGTGGGCTCTTCCCCTAACTAGGGGCCACTGGATATGGTCTCTATAAGTTATCCATCCCCCTTTGTTGGGCATTTCAGCTAATCTCATCCCTGTTGGGTCCTGGGAGCCTCTCACTTTCCTGGAATCTGGGACTTGCTGGTGCTACCCCTGGTTCCCCATTTCTTAACCCAAACCTGAAACTTGGAAGCATAACTACAGGAGCCAAAATGCAAGATGACCACATTTAGAAGTTTTTGATGGATTAGGTCTTTGTTTTCATCTGTGCTAATGGTACCTTTTGCATGCTAAATTTTATGGCCTGGATGGTATTTCCATCATGGCCTCAGTTATATTAAGGTCTGAGGGCATTCTAAGTTCTTGAGACCAATTATCTATAACAAATTGATGAGACACAATGAAGGAAGTTCTAGATGGTAAGTTAATAGCACTAAGTGCTTATATTTTTAAAAAGCAATGAAAACAACAACAATGATAACCACCAACAACAATGACAGCCAACAACAACAAAGCCTGGGTAAAAATTAATTCTAGAACTTTTACTAGCACAATTCTGGATCTTTTAATTATTATTATTATTATTATTATTATTATTATTGGATATTTTCTTTATTTACATTTCAAATGTCATCGCCTTTCCTGGTTTCCCCTTAGAAAAACACCCTTCCCCTATCCTCTCCCCTGTCTCCTGGCTCAGCAACCCACCCACTCCTGCTTTTTGGCCCTGGGATTCCTCCACACTGGGGCATAGAGCCTTCAGAAGACAAAGGGCCTCTCTTCCCACTGATGTCTGACTAGGCACAATTCTGGTTCTTTATGTGATAACTCGACTACACTGGCAACACGTGCAAAGAGAACACTTTCTGAAGTAATCCTTGCTATTGGTCATTCAATTAATTTGCATTAGTTTTGCTGTTTGTTGGTTATTTCAATTAAATGTCTTAGTGAGGTAAAATTGGTTCCCATTTTTGCCTTAGGTATGTTTTGTCTTTCTATTGATACTTTGTGAATCTCACATCATGTGGCCAGTCCCACTCATGTCCTCTTCCCTCCATATCCATCCTCTCTCCTTGCAACCTCTCCCCACAAAAGAAGTCAAACCAACCAACCAATAAACCAACCAACCAAGCAAACAATTAAAAAAAAATTCTTGTCATGGAAGCTATGGTGTGTTACCCTTTATCCCTTTTTTCTCAAACTTTTTTTTTTAATATGACCATTGCAGTGAGCCATTGGTCTGGTATGAGGCCTCTCTTCTGCCAAATTATCAGTATTGGAACCTAACTGAGATTCCTCTAGGATATCCTGTTGTTGTTCTGTGTTGTGGAGATCTTGAAGCTTTAATTTTGGAGGACCAGCCCCATCATGTGTACCCACAGTTGATAAGTGAAATAGTAGTTAGAATGGGCCAACTTAAAACCCTAGATCTGGGACTCGGTAGTAGGTGAGTTGGTTAGCATGATAACTTTCTTATACTCGTACCATCAGAGTCAGCTCCCTTGGACCCACACCTCCTGAATCAGCTCACCTGAACTTCCCAGGCAAGGTGTGAAGTCAACTCAGCAGCTCTCATGCCACTAAGATCTGCTTTACCAAACCTGTACGGCAAAGGCCAGCTCTACTCTGCTGCTCAGTTAAGCTTCAGGGCCTGCTCTCTAGAGTGATGAAGCTGGTGAGGGGAAGAGCCAGCTTTACCTGCTTTAATGCCATCAAAGGCAATTCTTCCATGCTGCCCAGGTGAGGATCAGGGCCAGCTCTCCAAAGCTCATTCCCTTAGGGGCAATTCAACTGTGTCCCTGCCACCAGAGGCAGCTTTACTGTGTTGTGCCGGGAAGTTGCAGGGTCTGTTCTCCAAAGCGCTGCGGATAGTAAGTGGAGTGGCCAGCTCTCCTGTTCTCAATCTTTCAGTGCCAGCTCGAACAGGCTGCCAAGGATCAGCATGGGGCCAGATAGCCATCTTGCTACAGGAAGCACAATGACAGGGGAGAGAAGAGTTAGCTTCTCACCAGTGACCCTATGACATCCAACCACAAACAAGGGACAGAGCCAGCTCACACTTTTAGGTTGTGCTCACCAGTTACCCCAGCAACCAGGGCTGAATTCTACTGTGCTTCCCAAGTGAGGCTGTTACTATGATACATAAACCAATTTTATTATTAAATAAAAATGTTTTGTTGAAAATAATACTTTCAATGGGGCCTAAATTAACGATGTAGAATCTGACATTGAATACACTATTTTAGAAATTATGATATAAGCATATATATCACTCCATGATTGAAAATAAAACCTGCTAATCTACTTGCATTGTAAAATATTTTCAAGAAGGGAACTGTGCAGCTGGCGGTAGTTAAACACCTGTCTGAGAAAATGATGATCTTCTGGTGTTCAGGGCTTTGACTGAACTGAGCATTTGTTCAAATACTCCAAGGGATAGGACAATGTCAATAACACAGACACCAGTGCTTTATCTTATCCATGAACATTCCTTAGGATTAAGGAATACTTCAGAGAGATGACCATGATGGTGTGTACTTTAATCCCAACACGTTTTTATAATTTGTTTTACAAAATAACCATCAATTGCATTTTAAATAAAAACATTTTTCTATTTTTAAAAATAAAAAAGTTATCAATTATATGAAGCAAGACAGCATTTTTCTGGTTAATGTTATGGTACATTAATGGGTAATTTTTTGTATCTCGATATGAATTAGGCCAGATGGTTTGGATTTTATTACCTGTATATTTTAGGGAATAAACTGGTACTTGAAAATGGTAACTGAAAAACAAATATGGATTATTTCCCCAAATAAAATTATAGAACAAATTGTTATTCCTTATTTTCAAATAATATTCTTATTTTAAATTGGTAATAGATTTTAATACATATATTCTGATTATGATTCCCCCTCTTCCCATTCCTCTTAGATTCTTCCTGCTTCACCACATACACAACTAAATCGACATTTATTCAATTAATGTTTGTATATTCATACATATTAAAATTCAATAAAGGTGATATACATACATTGTTATAGACAGGACAAAGCAATAAATTTAGTGTATAATAAGGGCTATAGAGATAGCAGTAATGGTGTTGCCTCCAAATCTGATGATCTAAGATTGATCCTTGCAACTTGTAAGGTAGAGAAGAGAAGCAATGCCTACAAATTATTATCTTGCTTCTAAAGAATTCATAGCATGTGCACACACACACACACACACACACACACACACACACACACACTCCTGTATACATCTACATAATAAATCAAATAAATAGATAAGAAATAAATAAATGAAAGTAATGTGAAAAATATTAATGGTGGGAAAACAAATGTTTTAATAAGTGGGCTTCAATCTCCAAGACTTACCATCCTTACTTAGCCTTCTTAGGAGCATATTCATGCAACATCAGGACCTGCTAATACAGATATAGTTCATAAATATGTATTTTGTCATATCACAAGTATCATTGAGTCACAGGTCATATTTTCCTTGTATATCAAGTATTAAAATGGCTTAGGTTTGATTCTAAGACTCATCTTAGTGCATTTACCTTACATGCAAAAAAAAAAAGTAAGTTTAAGAACAAGCCTTTTAACTTCTAACACAGAGTATTCAGAAGTTTCCTATTTAATTAGTGACTTCCTATTATAGCTCTCCACAGTGTCTGATTAGCATACATTTTTAAAAAGACAAGTATGTGCTCCCAATAAAACATGAACATTTTCCTGCTCAATAATCCAATACTAGTGGAATGTTATTTGTGCTTAACAGTCCAGTGGGATTTATTCTGCCACTTTGTTCTTGGATGTAATAAGTATCTCAATTACATGTGAAATGTTACACTGCATTACTATGAAAGACTAATCAATAAATGGCCAGTTTATTCCGTATTTGAAGACTTTGCAAAATGGAAGGTCATGCCTTATGAGAATACAATTGCAAAAGTGTCATCAAGTGATTGCAGTGATTTGACAGTAATTAGAGGCTTGCTTCTATTTAGCTGCGGTATTTAACTTGGTTACTACCTGAAGTGAAATTAATATTGAAGGCTTCTTCCTTTAAATACTTTATTGGGAACTTAATTTCTAACTAAAATGTAAGTTCAGCAGCATATTTTACTCATGTGTGGAGTGGAGCATTTTCTCGTTGTTCTAGACATGAAAGCATGCACTTTTCAAATATGTCACTGTAAGATAGACTTAACGGTGGGCTGTCAAATTTTTATTTATTTTTTCACAAAATGCAGACCTGAGCAGAATGCTGGATGTAGCATATTGGTGAATAGCAATGTTATAAGGAGCTGTGTGAATTAAAATAAATACTATTATGAATAAATTAATAAATATACAATTAATATCTGTAACAGGATTTTCTTTGTTATACAAAGACACAGAACAGATTCAAGTTAAATTATTAACTTTATATCATGTAACTCTGGTTTAAACTCATGTTTTTTTAGTAAGAAAATTATTTTCTATGTAAAATTTGAGAAGTATTTTTGCTTTGAAAATCGTATTGCTAATTGTCTATTGTTGCATTTCATAATCAACATAGTTAGCACACATACCAGGGAGTAATTAATTAAAATATGAATATTTGGAAAAAATTAATGAAAACTGTATAAAAGTCCATTCAAATATAACAAGAAAAAAGCCATAATTTTGAAATTTGGTGGAATTTAATCCTTAATGTGCAAGTTAAAATTTGATGAAAACTGTAGGACACTTCCATGATATTGAGTCCTGTGAGGAAAAGTAGTGAGGATCAGTAGAACTATCCAGGTAGAAGCTTGTAGCTTGGTTCTATCAGCACACAGGCTTCTTAGACACGAGTGTACTGGATGTGAAAAGAGTAGTCAGGGAGGACATTGTAGAAATCAGTTGAAGAGATTCTATAAAGTTCTAACTTTCTATTTTATAATATTTCACATTTTTACTCGTGTTTGCAGTGAGGAAACAAATATCACAGAAATCCATTTGGTACCAATTTAAGTTAAATGGCACTGAAAGAACCTCCTAACAGTATTATTATCAGAAGGTCTCTGATTTGGCTCAGGGTGCAATATGTGCCTCCAGCCTAGCAAATCAAGTTTATGCAAATTCCAGAACCAATATAGAGGTGTGGTCTGACACCCCTGACCCATCCCACCCCATAGAATAGCTGTAGTAATTTTGTTCCCTACCTGTCAGTTATTTTATATTGTTGCTGTAATCTGCCTGTCAGTCATTGACACAGAAAAATAACTAATCAAAAAATGTTCATACTGATCACATATCCTATTCTGTTCTGTTTTGTGTGTTCTGTGGTTTGTTAATTTTAAGGAATTTCCCAAAGTTTTACATAGGACCCATCAATTTAAAGGTCAGTATGCTGGGACTGAAGAAAAGGCCATCCAGAGACTGGCCCACCTACGGATCCATCCCATCTGCAGATACCAAATCCAGACATGATTGCTGATGCCAAGAAAGACTTGCTGACAGGAACCCTGAGAGGCTCTGCCAGAGCCTGATCAATACAGATGTGGATGTACACAGCTGAACTTAGGACTGAGTGCAAGGACAGCAATGGAGGAGTTAGGGCAAGGACTGAAGGAGCTGAAAAGATGTGCAACCCCATAGGAAGAGCAACAATATAAACCAACCAGACCCTCCAGAGCTCCCAGACACTAGACCACCAAACAAAGAGTACACATGGAGGAACCCATGGCTCCAGCTGCATATGTAGCAGGGGATGGCCTTGTTGGGCAATAATGGGAGGAGAGGTCCTTAGTCATGTAGAGACTTGATACCACCAGCTTGGTGAGATGCTAGGGCAGTAAGGTAAGGCAGGAGTGGGTATGTTGGTGGGGGAGCACCCTCATAGAAGCAGGGGCAGGAGAATGGGATGGGGGGATTGTGGAGGAGAAACTGGGAAGGACAGTATTTGAAATGCAAATAAATAAAATAATGAATAAAAAATGAAAAAATAAAAGTCAATATGTACTTGAGTCAGTGGTGACCATGGCAGAGAACCTCCTATATCCCTACATCTGCTTTTGTTTTTGTTTTTGTTTTGTTGGAGGGGTGGGTGGGCTGACACTGGAGAATGTTAATAACAAGCCAAAAGGTTACTATTTTAATGCTCACTCTCTGTTATTTCAATATGCTGAAATTTCTTTGTTCACCATCTATCTACCACCCTTCTTCACTCAGGAACAATAAGTTTAAAAGTTAGATGAAAATACTTTGTCTAGTAAGCCAAAATGTAGTATTGCTCCCTCCTTGACTTTTAAACTTTTGAACCTCATTTTTCCTATAAAATTCCTAAGCTGAAAATAAACTGGTACCATAATTAGGCATGCAACTATTTGTTTATGGTGCTGATCTGAACAGTATTAGGGCGTGCATTAACTTAACCATTCCCGTTCTTCTGAGATCACTGATCCTATGATTTTTTTTTTTGGGGGGGGGTGACTTTTAGACCACGACACTTAGTAGAAAGAGAGATTAACTCAAACAAGTTATCTACTTGGGTGCCATAAGATGAGATTACCCCTTCCAATATACATACATAAAACAAATATAAACAAAAAATGCTTTAAAAATAAGTGTTTCCCAGGCTGGCCTTGAACTCCAGATCCTCCTGCCTCTGCCTCCTTCAGCAAATCCTATTGGCATGCATGGCTCCAGCTGCATATGAAAGGGTGTGCAGCCCCCTAGGAGGAACAACAATATGAACTAACCAGTATCTCCAGAACTTCCTGGGAGTAAATCACCAATCAAAGAAAGCACATGGACTCATGGCTCTATCTGCATATGTAGCAGAGGATGGCCTAGTTGGTCATGAATGGGAGGAGAGGCCCTTGGTCCTGTGAAGGTTCTATGCCCCACTGTAGAGGAATGCCTGGACCAGGAAGCAGGAGTAGGTGGGTTGGTGAACAGGGGGATGGGGTGGGGATAGGGGGTTTTCAGAGGGGAAACCAGGAAAGGGGACAACGCTTGATATCTAATAAAAAAGTGAAAAAAGCAAATGAATATTGTAAATGTAATAAAACCAAAAACATACAAACAAAAAAGCTGTCTAATACCCTAACACAGTGAAGGAAGAAGAAGGAAATAGAACAGATATAAATAAAAAGTTTAAAAAATCTGAAAAAAATAAGTGTTATATATCCTGATACTATTTAAGTCTTAACTATGAGCATATATAGTACACTCTTCATCTATATATCTAAATATCTACCATGAATATTAAGGGAAAATGCTATATATTCTCTTTCATTACTGATATGTCTTTTGCCTGTATTTCATATTTCTTCTATTTTTTTTTAAAGAATCAATTTTACTACAGTGTGAGATATCCTGTTAAATGAAAAATATCTCTGAAAAATAATATTGGTCACATTTAGAAAAGACACAAACATGCTTATTTAAAATAATAGCTGGTTTGTTTCTAGGTCACAGAAGAGAATCTTAAAACAAAAAATTCAAATCTTAATAGTCACTGGCAGGTTTTTTTCTCCACCACCATGAAGTTCTGTAGAGACAAATCTTAATATATTATCATATATTGAAAGAAAGGAGGGAGATCTGAAAATGAAATGCAAAGAGTAGAGCTCTCATCTGAATCCTGAAAGAGAGAGAAGTGAAGTGGAAGTTTGTAGATTAGTCATGTGATGCAGAAATACTTGGTGTTTAGCTGAGGCAAGAGCTGTTGGAGGACACATGATGTTTGAAGAGCATATAAAGAGAACTCAATAGACACTGACATCATGCTTGCATAGCTAACTTTGCAATGCTTCATTGATCTTGTGTCTTTGCTGATCTTTGCTTTTTTGACAGAGGCAGAGAACTACTCTGGGTGTCCTGGCTATTCCTAGTCATTCCCACTGATTCTTGCCAATTTGGCAAAGGCCTGGTAGTTTCTGCTGTATTGTGCCACTGCTGGTATCCTGAAAATGGGAGGTTGGAACTGTCCCAAAGAACTACTGTGAACAGGTCCACATGTCCTTGTCCTATTTATCATCTTTTCTCCTCTACCCTAGGACAGAGAGCCAGAAAGGAAGTCAAAACATTTGAGAACTTTATTTTGCATGCAACAGTGGCAAAGGTTTGTCATGTCCACAAAGCACTTAGATTCCTACTTCTGTTCTCGTCCCTCTTCATGTGGCTTTTCCTTAATCTTAACTTAAAATATGAAGAAAATTTTAACTACTAACTTAAAATATGAAGAAATGTTCACCTTTTAAGTTAAAACATAAAATGATTTTGAGAAATATTTATTGTTTATTTATAGAACTTCTTAAAATGTAGAACATGTCCATTCTATTTCCTCTGTGTTAGAATGCTGTTTGGGGTACTGAAGAGGAAAAACAGAAATTTAATAAAATGATATGAATATGAAGTAAAAGTAGGCATTTTCGAGTTGTTCTTTAGTAGAAAAAAATGTTACTCTTTCACATTTGCCATATTTCACCTACATCATTTTACTAGGTTTCATATAGTTTGTTTAAAACTCCTGCCTTCCTTTCTTCATTACTTAATTAAATCATTCTTTTTTTTCTTCTATTATTTTTCTTTCTTTGCCCCTCTCTGCACCCACAATGCTGAGAATTAAACGTAATGCCACAGACAGCTTTCTGGATCAGTATTTATCACATTGAATTGTAACCCTAACCATTTCAACACATATTTTTAAATGAAAAATATTGTTGTTCTCAGTATTGATTCCCAGGTAGATATTGACCTCAGTCTTGACTTCTATTTTTTGTTAATGTAAAAGGAAAATACATGCCTGGTCTCACATCTTTATAAACCCAGCACTGGTGAGAAAAAGGCTAGAGTATCACCATAATTATGCTTGTAGCTTGACATGCTTAGAAATTTACAGGTCAGAAAGGAATTCATAGGGAGATCCTGCTCCAATATAAATGAATGAATGAATGAATGAATGAATGAATGAATGAATGAATGAATGAAATAAACCCAACCTAGTTTTAAACAGGTGTCTTTGAAGGAAGAAAGTAATATATGCTTTAGTCATGTTAACTAAATACACATGCATAAATGTGTGTGTGTGTATGTGTTTCTGTGTTTCTGTGTTTCTGTGTATTAGTATCTGTGCATTTGTGTCTGTGTGAGTCTGTATATGCACATACCTGGCTACATATGTGTGCATGTATATTGCAAGTGACTTTTTATAATCTTTTTAATACTCAAGTGAACATGAATGAGACATGATAGATGTAATAATTTTTATAATTATAAAAGAATTTAAAATTATTTGAAATGTTTCTTCAATATTAATGTTTATTTATGTACATGGATAAATATGAATGTTAGCATTTGGCATTTATAAAAAATATACTATAAATACTAACCCATATTTATATAGGTGATTAAAATATTATAAATCTATATCTGCATGATTATTTCTTGACTAACTTAACTTCAGTAAAATTTGCCCTTCCATAAATTAACTTTTCATTGGAAATCATTTTATAATTGATTTTATAGTCCATTGATCATAGGTCAAATAATTTATGCTTGTATGAATAACTACAGATCTTCACACTTGACAAAACTGAGTTTCTCTGTGTTTTGCTAGTAGCAAATTACTACCACTGAAAAAGAAAGGTCCTATTTGATCTCTGATAAACTTAAATTAGGCAACACACTTTAAAAAATAAATTTGAAGAACTGTTAAATTTAAGATTCCAAAATATTTAAGAACTGGCATCTACAATTTGGTTCTTTTTTGAAAACATAAGTTTGAAAAATCAGTATCAAAATTTATAATGTAATACAAGCCCTCAAATAGGTTTACATTTTTTAGCTACTGGATAGTGACTGAAGAACTTTGGCTTCTTTTATTCTCATGTATTGGTATTAAAAGTATACACAACCATGTCCTATTGGTCTAGAGTTGGATGGTCAATCCAGGGTTTCCTCTATGCTAGACAATAACTCTAAAACATGAGTAGCAATATCTTAATCACACATAGGCATTGCCTTTATGATTATGAAGATTACCAAAACCTTTATAACTTCAATAAGAGAAATCATTGTTTATTACACAGTGATTTTTATATTTCAAGTACTTTATTATTCCAAACATTAATAATTTTGAATATTCAAAACAATTTCATTGGTAAGCTGTGCCTCTCTAAATCAATTACTAGCAAGTTGTGTTTTTTTCTTTTTATTTTTTTGTATGTGATTCTAATTTTTGTTTTATTTAAACTAGTTGAAATATTTTAGAGAATTAACACAGTTTTAGTACAGAAACTATAAAATGACCTTTGGCTGTATTGGTTTCATTTACTTTATAATGTAATCCTTAAGAAAATTATGATATAGTTTTAATTATATATCATTTTGAATGCCAGGCATATTCCCTCTGTTTATTGGCTTAGTAGCAAAGAGTTGTACTAGAGTTGCAACAGATCCACGTATTATATTTTTACAACAGATTTACCTTGGCTGCTTTATTTTTTTCATAGATTACTGTAATCCCTGGAGCTAGTCAGAGCTTGATAATTCACTTTATTTTCCCTACATGTTTTTTCTTTCTAATCTACACTGTATGATCATTACTGGATTGTTGAGTCCCCTGCCCATGCTTTGAACCGTACAGATCTCTGCATCCGTAGTCTTCTTCAGGGGAGAGGCTCCTGATGTTCTCATGCTGGTTCTCAGTACGGCAAAGCCATTCCTGGGGAACACTCAGAAAGTGCCTTCTAGACATCTTCCCAAGATGCCTCAAGAGTGGACACCCCAAAGAATATGGAGGTCATTTGCCATGGAACTCCCACACTGCCTTAAATATGAAATGATAATTTCCTTCCTCTACTCTTTGGGAAAGCTGCTGCAAATTAAACCAAAACGTAACAGTTCAGAACAAACAAGTCATGCCTGAGACAGTTTTCTCAATACAGACTCACCTGAATCCCCTGCACGGAGCTGACTTCACCAGGCCTCTTCTACAGAGCACCCTGTAACAGACCTGATCCCCAAACTGAAAACTGGACAGTGAGACCTTGAGAGGCTTTATTCCATTAAGCTGAAAATCAAGGAGCCTATCTTCCATTAAAGACATTCTACATTATTCTACCTCCAAGTTTTAAACATTGGACAAGTGTGAACAGCTTCTCACCATTCCTGTATCATGTAAATCTGTTACATAATGCTCCTTTTGGAAGCAAGTGGGTTTTCTGCAAAATAACCCTCTTCCAATGAAACTTAAAAACCCAGGCCCTGAAAAGCTAGTATATCCTGTTGCAATGTGGTTCAGATCTCTCAGTAAACTCTAAGATGTTTGTTACACAGTGTTCTCTTCTAGGGTTGTGAATGGTTAGAACTCCATATTCTAGTGAAACTCAAATAAAAATAAATGCATCAAGGCATTGACCATTAAAAGAGCCACAGTGTTTTACACTGTAGTGAATCTATAATTCTATTAGTGGTTCTGTTATTGGAGGACTTATTTTTGGAGACTTCTCTAATTCTTTATTCATTTTTTTTCAAAATAGGGCTTCTCTGTGTAGCCTTGGCTGTATTTGAACTTGCTCTGTAACCTAGATTGGACTCCAAATCACAAAGATCTGCCTGTCTCTGCCTCCCAAGTGTTCAGCTTGAAGCATGCACCACCACCACCCAATTTCAGATTTCAAATTCATTATTCTTAACTTGTGAATTACCAGGCCTTTTCCTTGACCACAATGTACAACTCTGCTTCCTCAGTTGACTTGGAAATCACCCTCTTGACCTTAAGTTTTATCTTCTTTAGTTCCCTTCCTGACTTGTTACCCAGGGTTAGTTGTGCTTTATACTAGGAAAGGTTAAATGTATGTTATTTTGTGATACAGTTTCTGGGAGAGCTTTCATTTTTTTCCTTTACACTAAACTGCCAGAATAGGCATAGTATATGCACTGGTGATCAAATCATGTTAGTGTGTGCTTTGATCATAATAGTCTGTTTTGTCCCTCTAGTGTTGATTCTGAATCCTTTGGAGTCAGCTTCTTGATCTCGTTTTTGATTTCCTGCTGAGTGGATAGCTGTCACTCTTCTTTGTTCTGAGTATTTCTATGTGGGTATGAACAGTGATGTAAGAGTCTGAAACTTTTCCCATCGTTTTTGACACCTGATGTACCCCAGTGACTAGACAATTTGATCCTTGAGAAGAAATATAAGTTTCTCTGCTGAATGTGGAGACTGACTGACTAAACTAAAAACTTTTCTAACAATTCAACATTTAAAAAGTATATAGGAAAGATATCTTCCCATTAAGTATTCTGACTAGCACATCCCTCCCACAATACCTGCTGAAGTTCTTAGCTAAATGCTTGGGGTGCTGGGCTGGTAAAGGGGAGTTAGATTGTGTCTTCTTCGCAGAGAATGTGATTTTCCACACTGCCAACTATTCCTTTCATCTACAGAATGCATGCTTTCTTATTCACGTCTATATTTCCTCTACCCACATTACTGCTGCTTTTGATTTTTATTGCATTGGGTATAGCTTTAATATAAAACGAGTCCACAGAAATAATCAAATTAAATTGAACTGTGGAATGCAAAGTTGAAATAGCAATTATTCAAACTAAACAACATTGATGAAGCTACCAGGTCAGTACCAGTTTGGCTCGCCCTACTTCCAGGTTCCATGACTCAAGTATTTTTTTTTTTTTTCCTGCAACATTAAGTTCTTACTGTCAAGTTCTAGAAGGTATCTTTTCTAGTTTCTTTGATGTCATCTTGAAATGCCTAGAATCACTTGGGAAGAAAATATAGTTGAAAAAAATAATCCTATAGATGTCTGTATTTAGGTAAGTCTGCAGTGCATTTTCTTCCTTCATGATTCATATGGAGGCGCCTACCTGACTATGGGTATTGTCATTCTCGAACAGGTGGTTCTAGATGGTATAAGGAAGTAAGATGTGTGTATCATGAGGGCAAGACATTAAAGAGTGTTGCTGGAAGGTATCTGCATCAGTTCTGGTTTCTAGTTCCTGCTATCTTGGAGTATTATTTCCACTTCTGTGAGTGATGGTCTGTTACCTGGCAGTTTAAGAATTTTTTTTTTCCTTCTCAAGGTGTTTTTAGTCAAAGTGCTTCACCACAATAGAAAGCATAAGTAAGATACTCTTCAAGAGCATTGTCAACAGCCTGTAATGTTTGAAAGTCTTTGGTAACTCCCTGGCCAATAGTAACAAAAAAAAGTAACTCATTCATGTGTGCTAGAAAGAGCTTCGAACACAACCATGAAAGGAAGGGGATAGGGGACAAAAACCAAAATAAATAAGTAAACCATCTGTCTTAGTCAGGGTTTCTATTCCTGCACAAACATCATGACCAAGAAGCAAGTTGGGGAGGAAAGGGTTTATTCAGCTTACATTTTCATACTGCTGTTAATCACCAAAGGATGCAGGACTGGAACTCAAGCAGGTCAGAAAGCAGGAGCTGATGCAGAGGCCATGGAGGGATGTTCTTT
>NC_034593.1:65842584-65855930 GCF_900095145.1 Mus pahari
TCCTTTCATCTTAGCTCTAAATTTTGTCTCTGTACCTATATCCTTTCATGGGTATTTTGTTCCTTATTCTAAGGAGGAATGAATTAGGTGTATTTTTTTAAAAAAGAGAGAAAAATGCAATACTTATTAGTTTTTTTGTTTTGTTTTGGTTTGGTTTGGTTTTTTTTGGCAATGACATCATCATTTCTTAGTAGATTTAATACAGAGGAGAAAAATGAATAAAAATGTATTGATAACAAAAATGGCTAATACCACCTGGTAGTTTAAAGTAGGTTCCTAGACTTCATATGTATAGCATGTTGACATTACCTGAAACCCACAGGATAGAAGAAGCTACATTTCTGAGGCTAAATTGAAAGTTGAAACCAATAATAGTGTCACCTTTAAACTAGAATATTTGCCAGGCACAATTTCTGGGAATTTACAGATATTCTCTGTGGATGAAGGAGAGGTCACTGTAAAATCATTGAGGAGAAGTATCTGTTTCTTCAGCTGCAAACCCAGGAATCCCACTGCTAGTTTCTGGAAGGTGGCTGTTGCTGCTAGGATTAGCCAAATTCAAGACAGTGTTTTGGCTAAGGCAGCTGCTTATAGTGTTGTTTTTCAAAGCTGTTAATAACTCTCAACTGTAGTAATATCTCCCCTAATTACCTCATTGATTACCCTGCATTTACTTTAAGGGATAATTCAGTGTTGGCCTCTGAATTCACCTCAAGAGTTTATTCTCAAGAAGTTTATTACTTGAGGTCAGGCATGGTGATTCCACCAGAGGTTCTTTTATTGTTGAGAATAATTTTTGTTATCCTAGGTTTTTTTTGTTATTCCAGATGAATTTGCACATTGCCCTTTCTAAATCTGTGAAGAATTGAGTTGGAATTTTGATGGGGATTGCATTGAATCTGTAGATTGCTTTCAGCAACATAGCCATTTTGACAATGTTAATCCTGAAAATCCATGAGCATGGGAATCATCCATTAGACAGAGCAGAGCACAGGGTCCAAATGAAGGAGCTAGAGTAAGTACCCAAGGAGCTGAAGGGGTTTGCAGTCCTATAGGAAGAACAACAATATGAGCTAATCAGTACCCCCCAGAGCTCTCTGGGCCTAAACCACCAATCAAAGAAATCACATGGTGGGACTTGTGTCTCTAGCTGCATTTTTAGCAGAGGATGGCCTAGTTGACCATCAATGGGAGGAGAGGCCCTTTGTCTTGTGAAGGATCTATGCCCAAGTATAGGGGAATGTCAGGGTCAGGAGGAGGGAGTGGGTGGGTTGGGGAGCAGGGTGAGGGGGGAGATGATAGAGGATTTTTGGAGAGGAAACTAGGAAAGGGGATAACATTTAAAATGTAAATAAAGGAAATATCTAATTAAAAATAAATAAAAAGAACTTTATTACTGTGATTCACGTCTCTTTGGGCAGCACATAGTCTGTCACATGACTGTTGTAGACTTTCACAAACACACACACACACACACACACACACACACAAACACACACACACATACACCTTATTTGAATGAGGTTCTTAGATAATTGAACTTCTGATGATTCATTTTACTACTTGGATTGCTTGCGTGAATTTAGGAGCTGCTGGATCTAGCTCAATTAGTTTGAATTTCTTTTTGTTTGTTTGTTTGTTTGTTTTCGAGACAGGGTTTCTCTGTGTAGCCTTGGCTGTCCTGGAACTCACCTTGTAGACCAGGCTGGCCTCGAACTCAGAAATCTGCCTGCCTTTGCCTCCCGAGTGCTGGGATTAAAGGCATGTGCCACCAAGCCCGGCTAGTTTGAATTTCTTACAACAAGCATTCACAAAAATGTAGTTATCTGATTTGTGTAATGTAAATTTAAGACAAATTAAAGTGACATAGGTATATTTTGAAAAAGTCTCATTGATGAAAATGATTAAGAAGCAAAAACACAAATAAACAGTTTCTAGAACTTGTTTTATCTTTGTGAATTTATTTTCTTGTCAAATGTGTTGTTTTGATCCTTTTGTTTGGTATAGGCTGTGTTTAAATATAAATCAATCAAGCATTAGGGGTAAAAACATTCTTTTTTAGTTCTCATTACTGACTAATTTTTCCTCTAATTTTGTTTTATATTATATATATATATACACATATATATGTATATATATACATATGTATATATGTGTATATATATGTATGTGTATGTATATATATATATTGAAAGTATTTCAAAATTTTAAACTCACTTTCTTAACTTGATATTCTTTTTTAAACACTCTATAAAATGAATGAAAATGATAAAACTTAACAGTTTTATTTAACATGTATATACTTATATATATTATATATACTTATAGCTTTATCTTATATATATGTTATATATATATTATATTGTATTATAATATACAGTTTTAACTTATATTTACACACATACAACCAGAAATATTAACAAATATTATCAAACATGAAAAAATAGAAGCAGTTTCTAGTAAGTTGTCCTTGGAATCATTAATGTAATTTTAGTGATAAAACTGATTCCTCAAGTTGATATCCAAACATGGAAGGTAGATTGATCAAAATTTTCAAACTGTATCAGAACTGATTTGAAAGAGGATCATTTTGAAAGGCAAATTTTACTCAAACCTTAAATCAAATGAATTAAATTTAGAGTATCAAGTTCTTAGATGTGACTCATTCATTACAGACAAAGTTTTGTTTTTTAACTTTCTTCAGTGTTCTTGAATAATGGGTGGAAATTAATTTTCTCATACCAAGACTAAACTGTATTCAGAACAAATTTCCCTGTTGTATAAGTTTTGTTTTCATGACTTCAACCAGGGAACAGCCATGTGATTTTTCTCAGTCCTTTTTCTTTTAAATCTACTACATTCCATTTATTAATCTTAGCCTTTCTTATCTGTTTTTGTATATGCCAGTGCATGTGAACTCAAGTTTATTGATATTTAATTTAGTTTCATCTTACATTGGATGTAAATTTAGTTGCCAATATTTTTACTTGTAGATGACTTGAGAGTAAAAAATATTAAAAATACAATAAGAAAAATACAAGAAACATACCAAGTTAAGAATATTCAGGGAATGCCCATTGAAAAACAGTGCAATAACCATTTGCTATTATTTACAAAGATGAATTCATTTAAGCAACTTTTCACCAAATTTGTTCTCCAAGGAAAAGTTAGAATGCCACTGACCCTGAGAACAGTCACACAAGTGGAGCACAGCTGTAACTTAACCCAAATTCAGTCAGCTCTTTTCATTTAAAAATAATGTACAATATTTGCTTAATCTGAAGACATATACACATATCTTTCAAAAGATTACCAGCTACATTATCACTGTAACATGTGCAATAGCTCCTTTTTTTTTTAGTTTTTATCTATAAATGATTGTAATATAAATAGAAACTGTGAAAAAGTGATTGTTAGTTTTTCACCTTTGCATGTTCAAAGCATTTCTATTGCTCTCCTGAAAGAACTGTCAGAAAATTAAACAGATCAAATTTATTTCTGCTAATACCTAGTCCTATCCCATGTGCCTGAGAGCCCAGAGAGCAAACAGGTGTTACGTGTCCAGAGCTTAGGTATAACCAGAAACTGACAAGGTGAAGTTCCTACACCTTGTTGGTGCCAAATTTCACAATGGTTTTAAGACACTGTATAGTAGTGTGTTTTAAGTCTATAGAACAGAGAAATGAAATTATGGTCATAGAATTTTATAATATCTATTCTTGGTTGTCAAGATCTAGAATTAACTAATTACAAAAATGGGCATCAAATTATTGAGGGTTTTTTCTTTTTTTAATTTGATATAGGAAGACCCACTTTAATACAGATCTTGAAGGCAAAAGACACACACCTTTACACCTTTAATATGTGTTTTGAAATCTTTAGACATACCTTTAATCTTGACCACAATTTTTTTTCTGGAAGTCTATATAAGGGCAAAGAAGAAGGAAGCTTTCTTATTTGCCTGGATGCCCTCACCTTGCTAGCAACCCCATTCCTTCATTGACATTAAAGCTTACTTCTTCAGGATGCAAGCATATACTACAGACCAACTGAGACATCCAGCCTTATGGACTAAGCAACTACTGGGTTCTTCAGCTTTTGATTCACAACCAGCAATTTTTGGGTTAGCTGGACTGCAGCTTGTAAGCCATTATAATACACTCTTTGTCCATAAATAAACACATTCATTCTATAAATTCTGTTACTCTAGATAACCCTGAATAATACACATTTTGGTAGCAGAGTGATGGTAGAGCAACAAAAAGTATAATGATGAATCTAAATGTATATGGAATAGGTTTTTCAGTTTACCAGTACCTGCAAGAAACTCGAAGCCTCTATTTCCTAAAGCCTCTCCTGGAATCTCTGAGAATCCTAAACCCTATTTGTAAACTAACTTACAAATTTAAAGATGTAAAGGAACTTGGCTACTGTTGTAAGAGATCCCATGCAAATATTAATCCAGCTGGTATGTAATCACACTACTTGACTTTAATCCCTCTGGCTGGAATACAGACAAACACCAGCATCTAATTGAAGCACAGACAAAATGATGAATTAGAGAAAGATTTGACAAAATGAGCCAGACATAGGATATGCCCAACTGTCACAAGAACAGACAGAAAAGAGAGGCTACTTAAAAAACACTGAGGGAGAAAAAAATTATTCAATTCAATTGAGTGAGTTCAGTTCACCCCAGTCTGGTCTAGTCCAGTCTGGTCCAGTCCAGTTCGGAGCAGTTCAGTTCATGGAATTCAGAGGCAGTCTTTTCAATCAGAATAATTCACTCTGATGCTGAGAGAAGCCAGTTTGAATCAGTAAGCTTGGAGAAGAATTTTAACATCTGAGTTGGAACAGCCAGTCAGAGGTCAGAAAGAACTAGAAAGAATTAGTTTATATAGAAGTAAGTTATAGAGGCTGAGACAAGGTAGGCCTAAGTTAGAAGATAGAGGCAGGAAGCTGAAGCCATCAATGTTAAGGGATGCAGAAGATTAGATTGTAAGGAAGGAAGACGTTTCCATTCCTCAGATAGTTAGACAGAAATGACCTTGGCTCAGCCCAAGCCATGTATTCATAACACTTGTGCATGGATCTCATCTCATTCTTTTGTCTGAGGAAATAATAATAATATTTACATTTACATAAGGAAAATGCATTTGATTATTCTGACTCAGCAGTTGTGCATAGCAACAAATATCGTGAAAATTTATACACAAATTTTGACAGTTTGTGAAAAAATTAAGACAATAATTGTGCCTATGAGTTGCTCTTAGCATCTCTGGATAAACTGATGAAGGATAAGAAAGAGCTCTGGGATAAAATTAACCAACTTCTAGCATCTGAAACTATGTTGAAGAATGACAATGAATTTAATGGTTCCAGACATGCAAAAATAGTCTAAAGGGTCCTGAGTGTGCCCTAGATGAGAATCTTCTTCCTGTATTCACAGAGCTTTAAGTTGCAGACTAGCAAACCAAAGTCCTCATAAGTTTGGTCAAATTACAGCAAAATTTCAAGTCCCAGCCATGGAGGGTTTTGATTCTTAAAGTAAGGATACACGTTGGTAAAGAATGTAGGATAGGGATATATAGAAGAAGATTATTGAAGCTCAGAATCTTGAACACTCATAATCTCAAGGGTATATCTCCCATGAGGAGGTAGTCTCTTTATTCTCAGCAGAAGACATAAGACAACCCCCAAACACTGAAAGACTGCTTCTTCTGTCTTTGACATAGAAAATTAATCCTCTACTGTCTACTAAACCAGCAGTAACCTTCTCTGAAGTAAACACCAGGCAATATAATACTAATGTCCCTCAGGACCCAACAGTAGTTGTCACCATTATCAAACAGAAAATAATGCAGGCTCCTAGAAGAGTGACAGAAAGTTTGGTGCACCAGGAGGTGTGCTGTACTACCAAACGACTTAATGAGTTTGCTAATTCATTCAAGCAGAAGTCGATGGAATACTTGTGGAGATGAAAATTAAGAGTGTGTAATAATGATGGTAGAAACATAAGAATGAGTCAGGCTGAGTTTATTGATATGCACCCTCTGCTTGGAGATTCTAGGTTTAGTGTGGAAACCAGAAAAGTCTTAAAAGGTATCAAAATTCTTCTTGAATGGTTGCTTGAAATATTTGTCAAACTATATCCTGTTGAAAAGAACTTGGAGATGTCTGTTATCCCTAGCTTAATGTTATGAAAGCTTTTGAGGCTTAGGGAAATTGAAATGCTTGAGTGTGTACAACATACAAAATATAAAAATCTTCCACCCTGTGAAGACCCAGGAGACATTTCCATCATTAATTCTGTAAGGCATAAAATGGTAAGAAGCACATGAGCTCATGTGAAGAGTATTGTTGCTCTCTTTCTCATTTGCTAATGGTTCTTTGTATTATGAAAGATCTACCCGGAAGTGGAATGATATAGCATCAAAACCACATTTCTTTGTCAACCCTGACAAATACTAGTAAGGGGAAATATTCACAGTGGGATGAACTTCAGGCAGTATACATGATTGTATATTTTGTTTGGAAAGAGAAATAGGCAAGTATGTAATTTTTCACCTATTCATGGGCTCTTTAATAAAATGGCTCTATGTTTAGGGACTTGCAAACTGCATGATTAAAAAAACTTGTGAGAAAGATATATGGGGAAGAAGACTATATATTGACATGTCCAAAAGTATAAGGGATATAAGATAATTATGTCCCATGTAAATGTTTATCAAAATATGACTTTATTTGAGGTGTTAACAATAAAAAGATAGTATATCCTATTCTGTGGACAGTCAAACTCCTTTCCAGCCATTCTTGTCTTTCATCAATAGGCCTATAAACAAAGATGCCATATGTCAGAGACTGGGGGTTATGAATGGGCTCAACAAATTGGACTTCCAATCACCAAGACTGTTGTGGCTACAGCTGCTGCTGAGTGTGAGAAAACAAGATTGAGCCACAGAAATGGCACCATTCCCTGATATATGCAGCCAGCAACCACACTGAATCACAGTCTGTGGAAAGGACGAACCTTTGTCCTTACAGGAGTAGATGCTTATTTTGATTATAGCTTTAGTTTTTTTTTCTGCATGTAATGCTTATCCAGAAACTATGACCCATGATGTACTTACAGAATACAATACATGTCCTCATGGTGTTCCACAAAGAATTGATTTGACAGTTACAGACGTGAGACAGTGGGTCCATGCTAATAGGATCCATTGGTTTTAAGATGTTCCTCATCACCCTGACTTATTTGGACCAATAAAAATTTGGGAGAACCTTTTAAAGCCACTGGTACAGTGCCAATTATTTGGTGGCATCCTAGAGGTCTAGGGCAGGGTTCTACACCAGGCATTTATGCTTTGACAAAACATACACTATATATTTGTATTGTTTCTCTGATAGCAGGATCCATAGATATATAAATCTAGGGATGGGAAAGGATTACTCATTATCATTGCAAGGTACACAAAAAGAAATTTTTGTTTCTTGTTTCCATGACCTTAAGTTCTGCTGGTCCAGAAGTTATTCCAAAGTAGGGAGTGCTCCTGCCAGGAGACAAAATAAACATTCCATTGAACTAGAAGCTCATACTTCTCCCTGTCTACTTTAGGCTTCTAATGCCTTTAAACTAAGAAAGGGATCTCTGTCTTAGTCAGGGTTTCTATTCCTGCACAAAATATCATGACCAAGAAGGAAGTTGGGAAAGAAAGGGATTATTCCACTTACACTTTCACATTGCTATTCATCACCAAAGGAAATCAAGACTGGTACTCAACTGGTCAGGAACCAGGAGCTGATGCAGAGGACATGGTGGGATGTTACTTACTGGCTTGTTTCCCCTGGCTTGATCAGCAAGCTTTCTTATAGCACACAATACCACCAGCCCAGGGATGGCACACCCACAAATAGGCCCTCCCACCAGTGATCACTAATTGAGAAGATGCCTGTCTTTTTGATAACTCCAGCTTGTGTCAAGTTGACACAAATCCAGACAGTACAGGATTACAGTGTTAGCAGGGAAAATTGATCCAAATTATCATAGGGAAATTTATTGCATCTGCAATGTAGGTATGACAGGTTATATAGAGAGTGCAGGAGATCATTTAGGGCATGGAGAGAAATTTTAATCCAGCAACATGGTTGCTCTGAAAAAGTGTCACATCCAAAAATATTAGGTAGCTGGAATGTAGGCACTCCATACACCTTTTATCCCTCTGACTGAAACACACACCTTTAATCCCTCGGTCCAAAATACATACATATATTAATTACATATCTTTTATCTATCTTTCCAGAATGCAAATAAGTATATACATTTAATCTCAGACAATGATAACTTATTGAGGGATTGACAAAGTGTTGAATCAGAGAAAATTTTGATTGAGTCAGAAATAGGATACACTCAACTGTTCCAAGAACAGACAAGTGACTTAAAAGAGCATCACACAAATCCAGACACGATCACAAAGGGCAAAGACACTTGAGGAATGAAGATATGGCTCAGTCCTCTAAGAAGAGTCAAGAAGTGCTGACATTCTCCTCAAGGGTGAAACAATCTGGGTAGTAGAAGAAGGTAGTTATAAATATCAACAAAAGATATATGGCCAGTTGTACTCAGGAGAATTATAGTTGACAGAAAGGTTTCTGTTATATTTTGTAAAAGTGCAGTTTTACAGATATTTGTTGTTTTTTTTTAACCAATTTTCAATCATGATATATACCATCAATTTAAAATAATATCAATTGTTATATTTAAGTTTGAGATATTAAAAGAATGTCCCTCAAGGGACATAGCCATCTGTTCTAAATGTATGATATGTTTGCAGTTGTGTGAGGTATATTAATATCAGGCTATGCTAATTATGTGTTTCCAATTATATGTGGGATAGTTTTATTGTGTTTAGGCATAATTATGGAATGGTTACTGTTTTCATTTAGAAGTTAAGCATTACATAAAGGGATATGATTGTATGCCAAGTTGACAAGAGTTAGAATTATGATGGCAATTACTGTTGGCCAATTTGACTGTGTCTGGAATTAACTAAACTCCAAGAAAGGTGGGCACACTATTAAGGGTTGTTTGTTGTTGTTTAATCTGAAGTAGCGATATCCACTTCTAATCCAAGTTTTGAGAAAGAAAGACACACCTGTAATCTGAACTACATCTTCTCCTTGAAGCCTATCAATGGAAGAATGAAGTTTTTGCTATTTGCTTGTTTGTCCTCATCTTGATAGCCACTCCAATTCTTCACTAGCAATAGATAATACATCTTCAGGATTCCAGCATACACTGAAGTCCAGATATATCTAGATTCATGGACTGAGCAACAACTGGATTCTTGGACTTTCCATTCATAGCCAGCTATTATTTGATTAGGGGAACTGCAGTCAGTAAGTCATTCTAATAAATTCCACATATGTATATACCGATAGATTAGATATAGAGATAAAAACATGGACAGAGAAATTGAGACAGAAACAGAGACAGTGATATAGATAGATATTATATAATGATTATATATCATTTTATAGGTTTTCTTACTCTAGAGAAGACTGACTACTCCAAATATATAATTAACTTTATAGAAAGTGATACCTATAATTTTTCACTTTTAAAAATAAAATAGTCTTTATGATATTACTAATTTTATATACCATGTAAGAATTCCAATTTCCTTCCTCAAACATATGTATATATTCACACACTCGTATATATATATATATATATATATATATATATATATATATATATATATATATATATATATGTTTATTCTTTGCATAACTGCTAAGAAGAAAATAAATTATACCAGGAAGATTTTGGTGTCAATCTCCATAGCTATTAAAAATTTATACAGGCTTCAGAATAATAGTTGGGGATTTGCAAATGCAAACATCTTCTTAAATAAGTAATTTCTGATTGTTTGAATATTTGTAGCATGAAAGATTAAATTGGTGTAGAGGATGATCTTTTTATTTCGATTCTACATTTACCACTGCAAGAATAATAGAAATATTATGCCCCTAAAGGTTCATGATGCATCATACTTTTAAGTGTCACATAACTTAGAGTAATATTAATAAAGAAATTCAATATTAAGATAATATATGCACAAAATTCTGGGAAAGAGACATAAATACTATCATTGTCTGTGAAAGGTATTGGTATTATGTACATAAGTATTTAGATGCAATGATGAGGTAAAAAGCACATTTAAAGGATCATCCATCAGCTGAGAGGAGGCACTTCTGTTATTTCCATTTTCTAACTATTGTGTATAGAGTAGAAATGTGCATGGCAGAGCAAGAATTTGTGATGCAAGGTGTTGTGTCTCTTGGACATTTCTAAAGGAGTGCTATTTAGACTGGCTATTTTGTAAAGCAAGGGAAATAATCAAGGAATCAATCAAAAGAGGAATACATGGTAACTTAGTCTTTCTCATCAAGCTCCCTGCCATTTACAGTCTGATCCTTGCTTTCATTCTCCTTTCTGTGGCTTATATTAACTGAGACTTTTGCTATTTGTGAATTGTACCACACATCTTTTAAGATAGTCTTTTTACCATCTGTAACATTTGCTCTTAAGAATGAACATAACATATCTGTTCACAAATCTTGCTCTATGAAGCCTTTGTGACTACTTTTGTAAACATCATTCACACTCATCTTATTCTTTCTCTGGACATAAATTCTTGAGCCATGAATGTATTATGCTGGTTTTTCCACTTCTATCATCACCATAATATTCACAGGGGGGATAATTGTACTGTTATGTATTTCTACTATATAAAGCAACATAAAAAAGCAAGTGTTTAATAAATACTTATGGAATCAATAAATGAAAGATGAGTTATTAAGATTAATTTGATATTTTCCTTCTTTATTGAAAAAAACTGGCCTTTCAGTCTATAACATTTATTTCCATGTTATTTTGCATTTTTTATTTTTCAAAAAATTCATATGAAAAATTTGAAAAAGCTGAAGCAGAAATGAAACACTTATTCTTTTTAATTTTTAAAAGCACACTGGATATCATATGGCAGAGGAGGAGAAAGAAGCCAGAGGAATAAAGGATACCACAAGAAAACCCAGATAATTAAATAACCTGGACTCTTAGGGCCCTACAGAGATGGACCCAAAAATTGAGGGTCCTGTATGAGTCTGATCTAGACCCTCTGTTTATATATTATGTTGTGTAGCTTGGTATTCTTGTGGGACTCCTAAAGGTAAGAATGGGGCTGTCTCTAATCTTTTACCTGCTTTTGGGACCCCTTTCCTCATACTCAGTTGCCTTTTTCCAGTCTTAGTATGAAGGAATGTGCTTCACCTTTAGGAAACCTGATATGCTATATTTGGTTGATATCCCTAGTAGACCTGCCCTTTTCTGAACTGAAATGAGGGAGGGAAGGTAAATGGGAGAAAGGACTGACAGGAGAGGAAGGAGGGAAAATTATGGAATTGTGGTCAAGATGTAATATATGAGGGAAGAATGCATTAATTTTAAAAAGACTGTAAAAATGAAAAAAAATGAATTAAAACAATACAAACTAGATTTCATAACTCATTTTAATTAGTAACTGGAGTTATATAATTATAGAAATAAATGCTGATGCAGGGAAGAGCATATCTTTGATCAGAATGTGTTTTGCTCATTGGTAGTTGTTAACAGTTTTATGCTTCATCCATCAACTCTCACACTTCCTCCATGGTTAGATTTCTCTCTATGTCTTAGTTGGTATCATATTATTAGGCCTTGTGATCACAGAACTCTAAATTACTCCTTTGTAGTCTTAGACATTCTAGTCTTGCTTTTCTTCTAGTCAGCAATAAAATGCCTGGCAAATGTTTCTGAAGCTTCTTGTTATTGTGACATATTTGTCCCCTTTCTCCACATCATATTAAACCTTGATAGGTTAAAGAAAATGAAATGAATATTGTCAATACTGAGGTAGTGAACTAAACCTGTTTCTGCCTTATCCATTATCTCAGATAAAACTTGAATTTATTACAGTTCAAATGTCCCACAGTAGAGTAAAATGCATAGCCAAATTTTTCACTTGCTTGTTTTCTTGTTGATATTTTACATACATAGTCTTTGATTTTTACATAAATATTTTTTTCTAGGTAACAGTTTCTTTGATAAGTAAAAAGGGGTCAAGCAATTTATCATTAAAGCACTGCCAACCTATTGGTGGGTTCACTGAAGTTTTTATTATTCATGCATGCCAATGGACTTTTTACTTCCTATCTTAGATAGGGTTTATATTGCTGTGCAGAGATGCCATGACCAAGGCAACTTACAAAATAACATATAATTAGGGTGAGCTTAAGCTTCAGAATTTCAATCCATTATCATAAGATGGTTGCCATGCCAGCATCCAGGTAGGAATAGAGCTGTAGAAAGATATGAGAATTATATATCTTGTTCCAAAGAGAACAACTAGAAAACAGTCTTTTTTTAACCTTTATTTATTTATTTATTTATTTATTTATTTATTTATTTATTTATTTGTTATTATTCTTTTCTTTTTTTTTCCCCTTGAGGAACTTATAATTTATTAAATGTGGCAAGACCATAAGAACAATGACACTATATCCTCTGTATCCACACAGTAAATGTTTTACAAATTGTAATTTTTCAAAAATTTCCCTAATTTGATATGAAAAATTGTCCCAGACATTCTCTCTTTGTTTTTGTTAGAAGATTTTTGTCTCATATTTGTCAAAAAAACCAAGCAAATACCAAAACTTGAAACCAAGATTTGGAACCAACTTTGACTTCCATATCTCTCCAATTACATTAACATCTCAGGGGACACCCTGACCCTCAACTATCCAAAAACAACTCTTTCATTTGTTTTCTATTCTCTCTCCCTTTCAAGATCCATCAAAAACACAGAACTAGTTTAGGCAAAAGAGTATCAGGGCAGTGAAAGTAGCTTCTATATCCCACCTCAGGTCATCTCGTGGATCTGAAACCACATAAATACCTGTTGTACTCCTATCTTATATTTTTCAAACTCTTTCATAAATAGCTTCTGAATCTCCTCCTTTTCTTCCATCTATCTACTGTGCTGAAATTGGATTCTGCCTCTACGATGGTTTGAAGCTGCTTCCATCCATTCTACTGATCTCCATGCTGCAACATTCCAAAGACTAGTTCTCAGAGATTCTTTTTTTTTCCTTTTTTTTAATTATTATTTTCTTTACTTACATTTCAAATGCTATCCAGAAAGTTCCCTATACAGCCCCTGCCCCTGCTCCCCTACCCACCCACTCCCACTACTTGCTCCAGGCCTTCCCTTGTGCTGGGTCATATAAAGTTTGCAAGACCAAGGGGC
>NC_034593.1:65856437-65869293 GCF_900095145.1 Mus pahari
GTTCCACATTTTCTGTATCCATTCCTCTGTTGAGGGACATCTGGGTTCTTTCCAGCTTCTGGCTATTATAAATAAGGCTGCTATGAACATAGTGGAGCTTGTGTCCTTATTACCAGTTGGAAGATCTTCTGGGTATATGCCCAGAAGAGGTTTTAGACATTTCAGAAGAGGGTCTCCAAGCCTCAAAGTGACACATTTTGTCCAAAAATGCCAACCTCTTTTGACAAGGCCACACCTCTTCATAGTGCCACTCGCTGGGCCAAGAATATTCAAACCACCACAGTTACAGATTCTGAAATTTTACATCTCATTTTGAAGTAAGATTCTCTGAAAGTTTAACTCTTGCAATTGTACTTTGTGTTGCTTTCACTAGGATCTGATTGTCAAAGCAAGTTCCAAAATACCAACATTCATGGAGCAAGAAGTTGAACCCAAAACAGAGAGAACTAAATATCACAAAGAACTCCTGGATGACTAGAGGATCTCCTTTCTCTTTCTGTCAGAATCCTTTTATTTACCTAGTATTTTCTGGGGTGAAAATCCCTTGATACACTGTATCATCAATATAATTGACTGAACAGCTGCATTGAAACTCCTGTGAGGACTGTTGAAATATTTTATTTCAGTTGCTGGTGTGAAGCAATGGAGAGTTTCCAAGTGAATAATGTGTTCCAACTGGTACCATCAGTTTCTGTTTAATGTTCCTAAATGTTTTCACAGATAAGTTTTTTGAATCTCATTATTTTACATCAAGTTATTTTTCAAAAGCACTGGAGTATTATTCTGGATTCATCTATGATTACAGAATGGGAACCAAAATGGCTCAGTGGATAAAAGTACCATCCTTGAGCCAAGATAGTAGATGAATTGAACTGACTCTTGGGTACTCTTAACTTCACACTTATGCTCTGTTACAGACACATGTTTGCATATGTACACATGTAAAACAAGAAAGCAAATAAATAAAAAGAAATATTTTTAAAGGTTATTAGAGAAATTTTTATTAATCCATGTTTCATTTGTTAAAATGTGATTTTAATAAAAATATAAAATAAACTATATTGGGATTAGAGAGATGGCTAAGCATTTCAGAGAACTTACTGCCCCAGCAAATGACCTAAATGTTGTTCTAAACAGGTACATGGTGAATCACACCAACTCTAACTACAGTTCCAATGAACCAAATGCCTCTTTTGGACATTATAGGCACTTGCTTGGATGTTATGCATATAAACACAAGCATATATGTATATGTATATGTACATGTATATAAGTATATATGTATACACATATATATTCAATATACAAACAGGTAAATATATGTATATATATTAAAAGAAAATAAATAATTTTTAACAAAAGAAATATTTAAATTGTTAAATCATAAAAGTTCACAAAAAGAATCTGGAGTTTCTCTAATAAAGGAGACTCATTTAATCCATGATTATATGTTAATATTAATATTTATTTCAGTCTCACCCATTTAGCTCTGATTATATAATCCTAAACATTTCCTTGTAGCTGTCTTTAAGATTTTTCAGAATCCTTCTATAAATCCATTTCATAGGTTTCTGACGCTGATGGTTAAGTATGATTATAGCAGTAATATGCTTATTGATACAAATTTTTCTTCTTTAACATTTCATCATGATGCAAAAACATTACTTGTGGAAAAGCAACTCAATAAAAGAAATTTTTGTTTTGGCTCATTTTATCATTCATGAAGAGATTTCACTTCATGCTTAGGTGGTTTGTCCTTCATGAGTCTGTGCTGATAAAAATCACTGTGTAAAGGATAGCACAGGATTGTTGCTGTCACCAGTATATTTTCAGACTGAGTTGTCCTGAAAAGTCTATTTATTTATTATTAACTTACAGGTATGAGTATTTTGCCTGCATGTAGGCTTGTGCACCATATGTATGGCTATTAAATGTCAACCATCCCATGACCCTGAGAGCATTTTTTTCCATTTTGAGGATGTAAAAAAATTTTTGAGACTAGGTGAACTGGTAAAGGGCACTATTGAACGAGACAATGCAAATGGAACAGATTGAGGAATTGTAGTGGCCATTCCTGGTTGTCAACTTGACTATATTTGGAATGAACTACAATCCAGAATTGGAAGGGTCACCAGTGACCCTAATCTGGAGGATGGGAGATAGAAGTTTATGATCTGGATCTTGGTATTGAGATATCGAGGCATAATGGCTATGGATTCCAGAAGATTAAGACAGGTAGATCTCCGAGTTCAAGGTCATCTGGGATTAAAGGTGTGTACACACCTTTAATCTGGGCTACACCTTCTGCTGGAGACCATATAGGGACATTGGAAAAAGGGAGTCTTGTTCTCGCTCTTTCGCTACTTGCCGTGTGGGACTAAGCAACTGCTAGATACTTGGACTTCCATTCACAGCTACTACTGGACCATTATTGGGAATTGGACTGTAGACTGTAAGTCATCAATACAATCCTTTACTATATAGAGCCTATCCATAAGTTCTGTGACTCTAGAGAACCCTGACTAATACAGGCATATTGTATTTATGAGAGTGATATTAGCATCCTCATTAACAGCAGAAATAATTGTGAAGGAAAAGTAGTGAGCAGAGAGGGCAGAGATCAGAGGAGGAAAATGGAGGATGATTGAATCCAAACATGTTGTGTGGATACCTATTAATTATATTTTACAATATTTTTATTTTTACTTTATATACATTCATGTTTTCTCTCCAAGTATATCTATGTGAGGGTGTCCAATACCCTGGAACAGGAGTTACAGGCATTTGGAAGCTACCATGTGGATCCTGGGAATTGAACCTCTGTCATCTGTTACAATTGACAACTCTTAACCACTGGGCAATCTCTCCAGCCCCCAACTATTAATTAAAAATAGAAATTATCAGTTCCAAGACAAATCTAAAAGTATAGTAAGATTCCTATTTTTTTCCCCAACATCCTTATCAAATATTTTCAAATTACCTGTAATTGTGGTTGGAGTTGGATTTGATACTATTGGCTTTCATGAGCATGCACGCATGCGTGTACATGCACACACACACACACACACACACACACACACACGTGACAAATTCAAAACATAAAAAAGAAAAGACTGTATACAGTAATGTGAGATAGTTCACCATGATTATTTTGCATACCATATGATAAGTTTTGTTAAAGTGCTAATATATTCCTATAATAATATTATAATTGTATATAGGGTTATATATTTGAAAAATCTTTCACATAATGATATATGCAACACCACATGCAATAATATTAATATTCATAATCAGAGAATGTCAGTTCAATATTTTTCAGTATTAAAAGGAAGATACTTCACTTGCATAACTGAACTTAACTTCTGATAACATGACCTATGCTCTAAATTATGAAATCCTTTTCTATGATTTTCTTTTATATACTGTTGTTATGAATTGTATCTCTGAGATGACCTCAGATTATCACGTACCTTGTTTTGTAATATTTCTTGCCTATTGGTACATTGACCTATAAGGCTTTGAAGGTCACAGGTCAGAATGTACATCTTTTACATCCAGCAGCTTACACTTTAAATATATATATGCCAGTATAAATTTATGCTTAATTTAGTAAAAAAAAAAGCCAAAATCCATGATATATTTTGTTTTTTAATTAGATGTTATCTTCATTTACATTTCAAATGTTATCCCCTTTCCTAGTTTCCTCTCCCCAAATCCCATATACTCTCCCCCCTCCCCCTGCTCCCCAATCCACTCACTCCAGTTCCCTGGCCCTGGCATTCTCCTATATTGGGGCATATAATCTTTGCAAGACCAAGAGCCCCTCCTTGCATTGATGGCAGACAAGGCCATGGAGTACAACTCAGCTATTAAAAACAACGAATTTATGAATTTCTTAGGCAAATGAATGGATCCTGAGTGAGGTAACCCAATCACAAAAGGATATACATGATATGCACTCACTGATAAGTAGATATTAGCTCAGAAACTTAGAATACCCAAGATACAATTTGCAAAACACATGAAACTCAAGAAGAAGGAAGACCAAAGTGTGGATACTTTGTTCCTTATTAGAATGGGGAACAAAATTCCCATGGAAGGAGTTACAGGGGCAAAGTTCAGAGCTAAGACTGAAGGAAGCACCATCCAGACTGCCCCATCTGGAGATCCATCCCATAAACAACCACCAAACCCAGACACTATTGCATATGCCAACAAGATTTTGCCAACAAGACCCTGATATATCTGTCTCCTGTGAGGCTATGTCAGTGCCTGGAAAATATGGAAGTGGATGCTCTCAGTAATCTATTGGATGGAACACAGGGTCCCCAATTAAGGAGCTGGAGAAAGCTCCCAAAGAGATAAAGGAGTCTGCAACACTATAGGAGGAACAACAATATGAACTAACCAGTACCTAACAGAGCTCGTGTCTCTCCCTGCATATGTAGCAGATATATTTTGTCTTAACAAGATGAATATAAATATTAAATTATGCTTTGATTCATGAAAATTACCCAGTTTAAGTATTCATATTATTTTATTATCTTCATATGAATGTTCAGTGTCTCTTCTCATTAATATAATAACAAAATTTTACCTTGCCCTTTAAACATTTACATATATTTCCCCCAATAATTAAAGATACCATATTATTGAAATATTAAAAGTTAGTACATAGTTTCAGGACTGATATTAAACTTTGAGAAAGTTTTATATAAACAGTAAATATACATAGTATGAGTTTTTCGCTGTTATTGCACAAATACCCACATTTCATGTCATGTAAATAGTTGTTACACTTGCTAATCCTTCATACACTGTTATTACTTACTTTACAAAATAACTTTATCTGTGTTTTTTTAAATGTCTAGTTTCGGAAATCTGTCTGATATAAAATGTCTGTTTTTTCCAAGAAATGAAATAGATTATGCATTTCTATCATGTGAAGATTTTATTTTGAATAATTTTCAAGACAAAAAAAATTACAAAAGTCTATTTCTACTAAAACATTGCAAAACTTTTTAAAATAAAATAATGGTGTTAGGAAATGATTACTTAATGTATTTCTTTAAATTTTTTTTGAAATAATATAATTACATCATCTCTCTCCCTTCTCTTTCTTCCTTCCAAACTCTCTCATAAACCATCTTTCAAAATCATAGCTTCTTTTTTTTCATTAGTTGTTGTAATTAGCTAATTTTTGTAAACATTATACTACACATATCACATGAATACAAACTTTTCAGTTTGTATGGCACTTGTATGTTTTCAGCGCAGATCATTTGTGTGTATAAGGGCTGATCCTTGAGTATATATGGAAGTTTTAGTACAACTTGCTAGAGGGGGCTTTCTAGTTCTTATTTAATTAGTAGTATTCTTTCATCTATTGCATCCTGACCAGAATTTTTCCTCCGTCCTCTCCTTTCAGTCTGCCGCCTACCTGTCCCTGACTCACAAGTCACTCCTCCTCTTTGAATCCCAGGGATTTCCACCATACCTAACATACCAAGTTGCAATAAAAATAGGCACACTCTCTCATATGAAGGTTGGAAGAAGGCAACTCAATGGGAGGAAAAGAGTCCCAAAATTAGGCAAAACTGCCAGAGACAGAGCCTGTTTCCAGTTAGGAGTTCCATAAGAACACCAAGCTATACCATCATGACATCTAACCAGAGGGACTAGGTCAGACCCACTCAGGTTCCGTGGGTTTTGGTTCAGGGTCGGTGAGCCCAGGTGAGTTGATTCTCTGGGTCAAACAGACTATTCTGCCAATTGAACTCAAATCACTAAAGTTGTCAGCAAGCACCTTTACCCACTGGTCCATTCGTTAGCCCTGTTCCTAAAGTTGTCTTGGATTTCTTGAACTCTAACAGGTTCTCAGTTGGCATGCAAATATCATATCAGCTGCTGCTAGTTACCGCAAAGTCATAAGTACAAAGCTGAGATCCACCTGGAGTTTTTGCTTACACCTATCTTTTAGAACTTCAAAACTTGTCAAAATTTTCTATTACTTTCCGACACCGCATTATTTTCTTATACAAAACATGAAAACTCAATATACTCTGCGAAGTCCCCTGAATCTTCTTAAGTATGTCTGCAGTAAAGTCTGATGGTTTGAATGGGAACGGCCCCTGCAGACTCATATATTTAAATACTTGGCCCCTACTGTGTTATTTATTTATTTAATCTCAAATTATGGTTTCTATCCTGCCTTTGATTATTCAGTTCGCAGATAAAAGACATACAACCTTTATATTTATAATAAGCCTTTATAGAACAAGAGCTGGTCAAATATCTAACATCTAAGCTATTAGAATTTATTTTCCCATAACTAACTCATAATTATAATTTGCCATGTTCTATCTGGTCTGCTCTTAAATCCAATTAGCCAGCACTAATGGTCATGTTTTCATTACTTACCATGGTATCTTCTCCTCCTTCTACCCTGCCTATCTCTCTTCTGCCCAGCTATAGGCCCTAGGCCTCGTCATTTACCAATCAAGGATAACTTGTAGGGCATAGTTACATTGTATCACTTGTGTTCCTGCAGATGTCACAAATCCCCAAACACTGACCTGCAGAGACAGGGAAAAATGACACAAACGCCAAGGAAGGTTCTAAAGAGATTTCTTCTTTATCTCTCCGAGCAACTTTTTCCTCTCCCTTTCACAAACACCTTTGTCTAACCCTCTCCTGGCTCCAACTAACTCCAACTGCTTTCTCCAACTGAACTGTTTACAGCTCTTTCCCACAACATTCTCTCCCCCCCCCCCCCCACCCCCCCNCCCCCCGCCCAGGGCACATCCTGTTTTTAGTCCTCTGACCTAATCCATCCCCCCTCTCCTGGATCTGGTCAGAGTTGAGCCAGGGTACACAGTGATAGTCCAGTGACTCAGCAGGCAGGCAGTACAGGATCGTCCAACTGTGCAAGTTCAGGTTAAACAGGGATCATGGTGGTCTCACTAGCTTCCCACACAAATCCTCTTGTCCCTGTGGGTAACCATGTTGTGGGGCCAGAATTTAGCATTATAATACATAGCAAAAATACAAAGTTCAACAGGTCCCTAGATGGAAGAAATCTTAGGAGGTATGGACTTATTAGGGAATGTGCATCACTTGAGACAGAAGTGGAGGTTTCAGATGTCCATACAAATACCAGTTAGATCTATTCTGACTTGTGCTTATGAAACAAGAAGATCCGAGGTACTGACAACTGATCCAGTAGTCATAGATACCTGTCTCCTGCCATATTTCCTAACATGATGGTCATAGACACTAACTGTGTGAATCTGTAAACTCCAAATTAGCATTTCTTCTATAAGGTTTTTTGATCATGGTACATTTTACAGGAATAGAAAATAACACGGACAAAATCTTAACATAAAATCTCAATAATTTTGTGTTCCCAAATCTTTCATGGATCAATATACCAGGCAAACAAAGTGATTGCTAATCTGATAATATTCATACTCAAAACAGAAAATCAGGAGAAGAACATAATTTATTTGAAATATCAACCCCAAACACTGCAAATATATATAGGATATATTAATTATGACATGGTAAAATACTTTCATTTGTCTCTCCAAGAGATAAGCTCTTTGTTGGTTATTCAATATAGACTGGTGATTCTTGAAACCATATACCCCCAAACTACAAAATGGAGTCAGAGAGAGGTTTTGTATGTGTATGCATAAACAAACATAGATTATGTAATTATGTTATAAAACAGATGCTATCAATTTCAGAATGAAGATGGGTGAGAAGAGCTCAAGGCAGTCTAGTAGGGATGGGCTGAGGAGAACAAAGGGAATGGAACAAAGCAATATAAATATATTCCTTGCAAAACTATTAAATATTAAACGAAAAGAAAAATTTAAAAATGATAAAAGAATTGAAATGGTAGTAAATTTTGATTTGTAAAAGTTAAAGGTCAAGACTGTTCTCTAAAATATTGAAAAATCTGAATTTATAAATCAATATGTATAAGTTCAAATATTTAGAAAATAATGTCTATAAAATTAGTATCTCTAGTAAGAATGACATAAAAATACAGTATTTCATGTATAAAAAAATTCCTTGATAGTTTGCCTCCAAATGATGCAACATTAACAAAGACATAGACAATATATGTACATAATGTTCATGAACTACTAAAACATTCACAATATTTTAGAACAACATTACAGCATATTTATAGGCCTGCGCATTTAAAAATGATGTATATTATTGCATATATTGTGAATTTTGATCATTATATGCCATTAATAATCATCTATAAATCTTGAAAGGACCATAATGCTCTGTGATTAAATAGAATTCTATTGTATTTTACTCTAGTCTCTTAAACTTAATAGCATGTCAAAAATCCTACCATTCTATAATTTAAGTATAGAAATGTTGCCCAGGTACAGCTTGTTTCTTTGTCAATTTACTGCTACTATTTCACTTTAAATTTTTAAATAATGAAAAAAATATTACAAATAACACTAGGTTTTAATATCAGATTTTTGTAAGTTGGAAACTTTATTAAAATTTTAAAATTATTATTAAATATAGCTACATTTTTATAGGAATAACTTTTTAAACTTACTTGAGAAAAAAATTAAGAACACAGGAACATGATTAACAAAAATGGAAATAGTTTAAAACATATCAACTTTAAACAAAATATCTTATTTTATTAGACTGACTTATTAAAATTTTTACTAGATTTATCTTTCTTTTTTTCTGTTCATACAATCTAGATTTTATATAGTTTCCATATACCAGTGCATACTGATATGTTGTGTGGTTCTTGCCACTGGACACAGTGTTGTAGTACCTGTTTTAACTTGTAACATTTGTCTTTGCCTCTGTTTCCAAGTTCTTTTCCTTTAGGTTAATTCATTAATAAGGTCATTACTGATCAAAGACTTCAAATTGTGTGACAACCATGCAGCTGAGATATCAGAATGGATCGTATGTTCAAATATAAAATGTCTAACATGAGAAAAGGAGTGTGACATTTTGATGGTTAGGAACAGATTTGGAAATATTTTTTTTTCTGATTAGAAACTAAAGAGCATATTTCAAAACATTATGGATATCTTAGCAGAGTGAAGAAATGTCAGATGACTGCAATAGCTGCTTTTCTATTTCTATCACAATTAACTCATTAGTGTTCATCTGATTCTATATGCTTTCAAAAATTTCAGAGTCCTAGTTTGGTTTATATTGCCCTTATTAAGATACTAATAAAATTACCAAGAAAAAGGAAGAGGTATATTTTATTTTGAAGTGTCCATGTCAAAATTTATCCCCCAGGGAAGTCAGAGTAGGTTCTCGAGGCAGGAACAGAAGGAAGGGCCTATAAGCTGTGTCTTGCTCAGTTTTCCTATATACACAAGATCCAGCTGTACAAAGTGACCCTGACCATAGTAGGACTGGTCATTTGGCATCTATCATCAATCATAGAAATGTCTCACAAACATGTCTCTAGGCCACTATGTCAGAGGAAATTGATCAGTTGAGTTCCTTCCCCACAGGTATATCTAGTTTGTTACAAGTTGTTAAAAAACCAACCATCATATTTTAATATCAAAAATAAATGCCTAAGAATAGTATCTGTCTCCCTTTCTTACAATGATCTGAGAGATGTATTTGAGGGAAATTTGAGGATGCTAGCTAGCATCCATTTGTAGCAATGTGATAAGTAGTAGACTTTACCAAGCCATTTGAATAGGGTAGGCCAAAGTCCTAAAAGTTTCAAGCACTTAGGCACCTAAACAGTCTCTATAAAGGAGGTAAGTTCAGCACATGAGCTGTAGAGTATGGAATAGTTTTCAGATTTTCCTAGATTCCTGTTCTTTGCAGAACAAGGGCATTTTACAAATGTGACTCATCCAATAAATAATAGCAATTTCGGCAACTTTATTTCTCTTTGGCAAAAGTAAAGTTAGAGTCCTAATAATTATTTTTTTTCTAATTTCACAAACTCACCAAAGCTAAAGAAAGATATGCTATATGGACTTCTTTTTTTTGTAAAGTAAGAAAATGTTTTAAAATAACTACAGCAAAACTGAAAATTCCCAGTGTTATTTTAAACTATAAATCATATTTAACATTTGACTCCATGATTCCTTACTCTTCTTGACAATTTCATCCTGTGAAATGATTGGACAACATACTTGTCTTTTCATAGGTCAATTAGTTAGATAAGGACTAAGTCTATATCTTTTTCAATCTTTGACATTTTATCCGGTTAAGTGAGTTGTAATAGATTTTAGTGTTCCAATATAACAAAATATTGACATAAAAAGGAAGGAAAAACACATATCGCAAACACCCATTAATAGCTCATATCTGAAATAAAAATAATGTATACAAAGGTTATAAATATTACATATCTAATTCATTCAAATAAGGAGACTATCATATGCTACTTACTTTTAATCACTTCTAATACTTGTTCATTAACTGAATGAAGATATAGTATCAATTATTTCAGAGAACCTCAATGAAGGAAATCTACATGGAGTTTACATTCTAAGGCAGTTTCATGGGTAATATTTATTAACACTTTTTAAATTCAACACCTTCAGCATCATATTTCAATCCCTTTATATGGTTTGGTTGAAACTAGGTATATTATGTTCTTTTAGATTTCACATATAATATCTAAATAGAAGATTATAATACTGTTGTACAACTTTTATTCATAAATCTTTTGTGAACTCTTGACATGTTTGTTTCAATAAATTTAACAGGCAAGTTTGGCAGTTTTTCTCTGACTGAGAGAAGTCAGTTTATTATTTTGAAGCTCAATGTGTGCTTATAAAAAAGAAATAAGAAGTAAAATATAATACATGAAAGGGTTATACAACTTGGTGTTCTGTTTACAAGGATGCATATCGAAATATCTATGCCTTCAAATTTCTTAAATACTATTGTCATAATGAAAGAGTAGGAGTTATTTTTCTCTGTGTGATCATAAAAACATTTTATTCGTGATCTAGAGTGACTGAATTTTTATAGTCAAATTACATTCATGGACAATTTTGAAAGAAAATATTTGTTTAAAACTAATCATTACCACTAGCTAAATTCCAAAGGAAATAAATATAAGTTGTTTGTTTTGGAAAATTTTTTGTTAATTTGACAAAGTTAGTCTGAAGAGGGAATTTCAATTAAAACAAAAAAACAAAAAACAAACAAACAAACAAAAAACGCCTTCATAAGATCATGCTGTAGGGAAGCCTGTGGGGAATTTTCTTAATTAGTGATTGATGGGGTTGGGCCCAGTTCATTGTAGATGGTGCCATCTTTGGGCAGTGGTGGTCCTGGATTCTATCAGAAATCAGGCTGAGCAAGCCACGGAAAGCAAGCCAGTAATAGCACCCCTCCATGGCCTCTTCATTGGTTTTGACACCAGTTTCCTTCCCTGTGTGAGTTCTTGCACTGACTTCCTTTAATAATGAGTTGTGATGTGGAAGTAAGAGCTAAATAAACTTTTTCCTCCTAAAGTAATTTTTGTCAGTGTTTTATATAACATGAATAGTAGCTCTTGCTAGGACAGATACTCAGTATTTCTATCACAATATTGTTCTTAGAGGATTATGAACAAACTTTGGAAATTCCTTAAGTATTGAGAGCTCAGTAAGTTGTTCTGTAGGAACTCAAAGATAAGAATATTGAGAAGAGTGAAAACAATTAAGGCTTAGCTCTGTGGACTGAATCTTGCATATTCTGTACTTTTTTCTTTTCTTTCTTTTTTTCTTTCTTTCTTTCTTTCTTTTTTTTTTTTTTTTTTTTTTTTTTTGGCTAAAATCTACTTATTAGTGAGCACATACCATGCATGTCCTTTTAGGTATGAGTTACCTCACTCAGGGTGATATTTTCTATTTATATCCATTTGCCTGAAAAACTCAGGATGTCCTCATTCTTAATAGCTGAATAGTATTCCATTATGTAAATGAATCACATTTTCTGCATCCATTCTTCTGTCCTGGGATATCTGGGTTGTTTTGAGTTTCTGGATATCACAAATAAGGCCACTATGAACATAGTGGAACACATGCCACTGTGGCATGGTAGGGCAACTTTGGGGTATATTCCCAAGAGTGGTATTGCTGGGACTTCAGGTAGATCTATTTCCAATTTTCTGAGAAACCTCCAAATGATTTCCACAGTGGTTGTACCAATTTGCAAACCCACAAGCCATGGAGTGTTCCTCTTTCTCATCATCTTTGTCAACATGTGCTGTCCCCTGAGGTTTTGATCTTAGCCATTCTGACTGGTATAAGGTGAAATCTCAGGATCATTTTGATTTACATTTCTCTGATCACTAATGACTTTGAACATTTCTTTAGGTATTTCTCAGCCATTCAAGATTCTTCTGTTGTGAATTCTTGGCTTAGTTCTATACCCCATTTTTGATTGGGTTGTTTGATTTTTCTGTGGTTATCTTCTAGAATTCTTTGTCTATTTTGGATATTAGGCCTCTATTGGATGTGGGGGTTAGTGAAGATTTTATTTTCCTTTTCTGTAGGTTGCTGATTTGTTTTATTGACTATGAATGCTGCATCCTTTAATACTGTTCCTCGTGTTGTGGTAATCCCCTAATCCATAAAGTTATTTTCATTGTTTTTCCATACTTATACTTTTGCTTCTTATATAAATCATAAAGTAAATATTTTCACAGATAGAGGCTGGCCAAATGGATCATAAATTATAGTTTGAGAACAACTGGAGAGAAACCTGACACAGTTTTATTCCGAGGACCCACACAATAGGATGAGTAATTGCTCATGTAAGTTAAGATATCTCCACATATGTGTTCTGGCATACACACACACACACACACACACACACA
>NC_034593.1:65869313-65878867 GCF_900095145.1 Mus pahari
GAGAGAGAGAGAGAGAGAGAGAGAGAGAGAGAGAGAGAGAGAGAGAGAGAGAGACCTTGTTCCTTGTCAGGTTTGAATTTTTTTCCCCAGGAATGATTTTATTTATGTATCCCAGTGGGAAAAAAAAAAAGAAGCAATCATCCTCCAGCTATCAGAAGAACAGCAATCCTGAAGTCTCCTATGAATAATAGAGAAAATAAAATTATACTTAGTTTACAAAAAAAATCAAAGCTATCCAAAGCTTCAGGATGAAGTAATAGTTATCACTAAGAAACATCCTTGATATAAAAAGGAGCAATGTGTTTAAATTTAAGGAAAGACATTTACTACCCAGAATTAAATCAGTTTTATAACAGGCAAACTGCTTTAGTTTGTCACAGGAAGGAGGAATGATTGTTATATATTATAGGTAGTTAAAGGAATGGATCTTAAAAATAATTATTTGAGTTGGATTGAACCTGAGAACAGGAAACATCCCCTTGACCCATCACATCTATTATGTTTGCAATAATATTCCAAGACAGTTCTATGTTGTGATAATAAACAGTTTCTTAAGTTAACAGATTTAAAGGTGTAGTTTTTCATTATCAAACCACTAACTAGCAGTTATTGAGTGTTTAGTGCACGCCATACCTTTAATGGGTATTGATCTTGTAAAGAATTCAATTCAAGTACAAAGACATTTCCTATAATATAGACATTGTTCCAAGTCATGAACAATACAAAGATTTTTTTTTCATGTAATCTCTTTGTATAAAACCAAAAAATGAAGGAGCCTGTAGGATAACACAATAGATAGAGGTCCAGACTGACAAGGCTTACAGCCTAAACTCAACCTCCAATACCCACATTCTGGTAATATATATCTGACTGTATATTCTGTTCTCTGACTTCCACAAGCAAGGCGGGGCTTAGGAAACTGTCTCACACACACACACACACACACACACACACACACATACATATACATCTGTATCTCTATCTCTATAGAAACATACACACTATACCTATATCTTTAGATATGGATATGTATAAAATGAATAAATATACAGAAGAAAGCAAAGAAATGAACTCTAACTTTAATCTTTACTTTAAAATCAGATGAGTATTTCTCTTAAGAAATATCTTGAGAGTACCAAGTATATTACTTGGTTTAAAAGTAATTATGAATTAAAATCTATGGGAATGGTAGGATAGAATATTGTATATGATTCAAAATATAAGAATAGAGAATGCATTTTAATACAAATTTATTAAGTCATAAACCATTAAGGTCAATATAACCGAGTGACTTTAGATAAGAATTTTTCTAACCCACATGATACTTCTACATTTTCAAAGATTTCATTACATCCCTGCACTTAAACCCTATATGAATGAATCCTTTAACTCTATATCATGATTGATTCTACAGGAATATTAGCCCCAGGAAACCCTCATTAGGCTTTTCTGGCCACACCTCACTCTAAAACTATCATAAAAGTTGAGGTCAGATTTGTACATAGAAAGAATGCTCTAGCTGTTTTAGATGCTCTGTGATCACTGTAAATATTTCAAAGGGTTTAGTTGTTGCTTTGATTCCCAACACCTAACATAAAAAGACTGAAATAAACGTACCACATGCATTTCTTGAATGTCAGGCATCACAATTTTTGTAAAGAGTTTCAAATGGAACTAGCTGATTCAATGACAAAAATAAATACGTAGACCAGGTCCCATTTCTGTCCACATTTTACACACTTTATATAAGATAAAGAAAATTGAAAATTCAAGACAAAATTAAGCAAAAATTGTAAATTATAAGTTTAAAATATAATTGAAGTAGTTGAATTATTGATGCTATTCTATAAAGGCATCTTAGAATTTTAATTTATTCCCCACATATCTGAAATGGCAGGGTCCCTAAACTTTATATTTAATTAATTAAAACTCCAGATCAACCCTATTACTTCTAGTTTGAAAATATATGAATATATTATATATTTTAAATTTAAAATCTTTATTATTTTGAGGATATCATCACAAGTATTTAAATCATTTTACCCCTCTCTTCTGCTGTAACTTTACCCTTGTCCTCTGTGCTTCTCCTAAAATTCTGTTTATATGTACATTGACCTCCTGATGACAACTTATGATTGGATAACTATCAGAAGACTCTTCCTTGCAGGAAATTACTTCTCCATCTTTTAGCAGATTTTGACTGTCTATGCTCTTCATCTAAGGCAGGGGTTGTGTAAAATGTTTGTTGAGAATTCTACACATTTCTCTTCTGATACCTAGAGAAGGCAGTATCTAGAAAGAAGCAATCAAATGCCTGAATGAATGATAACACAAAATTGATAAAGGATGCAGTTATGGATACAGTGGTTAAGAGTATGTCATCTAAGAAATATAAGGGATTTTTGGAGTATGGTGAGAGTATTTATGTTTGAAAGAACATAAATGATCCAGACAGAAGAAATGGAAAGACCACCTAGTATGAACAAGAATGATTATGCACAAAAGCAAAAGTACATATTGCTTTCTGGAATTAGGTTGCAATCTCATGAGATTATAGCTACAATTTCTAGTACTAAATAGAGTATACATATGACATATACTGTTCAGAGAGATATATAAATTTTTCATATTGGATAACTCTAACCAATACTAGAGTTACCTTTCTGAATATTCAGCACATTTGACTACAATGACTATGGTGATTTTATCCATATGCAGCTATGCAAAACTGTAATAGAAATGGATGTAGTAATGTATTCAAATTCCCATTCTAACTTAGGATCTTCTATTGGATCATGAAAGTAACTTTTATCACTTGTAGACAAGGATCATATTTGTTCAAAATTAAAGGCAATATCTCATCCTGTGACTTTGTATATTATAATACAAATTGGAATTCCTGGCTTATAAGCCATCTATTGCAAAATAAGAACATTTATTAAGACAGAGTAGGATACGTTAGCTGGGTTGCTGTCATGCATGAAAACTCTACTGAAACTGAGCACGTCTGGATGCTCATCCTGACAAGTTATTACCAATGAACTATTCTCAAGCATTCATCAGGATAAGGTTTCCTGCAATCCATAGTACTGAGCTCCCTATCAAATTATAATGACCTATTCACCTCTGTTTGAAGGAAAGACCTCAGGATATGAGATTGCATTTAAATTTTCTAGAAAGCTGTGTTTATTTTCTTTAAGGCAAGTGACATAGAATGCAATCTAAACCCTTTCCAGGTACAATTTAGATCACCTCTTCTTTCTAGGTATATTAATGTTTCCAAGACTGTTAAAGACATAGGAGGTGATGTTTCACATACACATCCATCCATCTATCCATCCATACACAAACACACACACACACACACACACACACACACACACACACACACACATACACACTATACATCGAGCTTGAATTTTTGAAATATTTATTATCTAATATTAAAATCTTGACAAAATACATGTAAGAAAAGGGCAATTGAAGGGGAAAAAACAAGCAGAAACAATTTAGATTTGGATTCATGTGAACAAATCACTGTGGACCCTTTCAATGATATTTTCATTTAATTGTGCAACTTGAAATACAGAGAGTTCTATTGGATTGTTTGCTTAGTATCTTGGTAGTATGGGACATAGAAGAGGGTAGATTTACTTGAGTAAAGCAGTAATCCATACTTGTAGACACTATTAAGATGGAGATATCCATAGGCAAAGAGATGCTGGGGAACTGGGATGGATTTTTATACTTTATGACTTGTGCTGGTTAGTATTATTTTGGTGTATATATTTTCCAACTTGACATAAGCAAGAGTCATTTGGAAAGAATGAATTCAGAAAATATCTCCAATGGATTGGCTTGTAAGTCAGCCTTTGAGGCATTTTCTTGATTGTATTTGTGTACTAGGAACCACACTATGTGAAAGACGCTACCTCTGAACAAGTTGCAAAAAAAAAAAAAAAATTAAAATTAAAAATAAAACATCATCATCATCAACAACAACAACAAAAACATTAAGAAAGCCAAGAGGGACTCTCATAGAAGAATAGGAGGAAGGATTTTAGGCCCCAAAGGAGATAGAACCTCTACAAAACCAATAGAGTCATCCTGGACCATTGGGGTTCTCAGAGTTTGAACAAGAAACCAAAGAACATGCACACACTGGACCTAGACCTCCATGTACATATGTAGCAGATGCTCAGCCTGTCTTCATGTGGGTACCAAACAACTAGGATGGGGGCTATCCCAAAAGCTTTCACCTATATGTAAAATATGACCTTCTTGCTATGATGTCTTGTTTGGCCTCACTGGGAGAGGTAGCAGCTAGCCTTGCAGAGACTTGAAGGGCTAGGGTAGGGGAATAGGGGGGTGAGTGCTATAGGAGAAGGTGAGGGGTTGTAAGGGAAAGATTATGGGAGGAGATGACCCAGAATGGGGGAGTGAGCAAGATGTAAAGTAAACAAGTAAAAAAATAAAATAAAATAAACCCCAAATCTGAAAAAAAAATTAATTAGCAAAAGCAATAAAACAAAGCAAAACAAAACAACAACAAACCCAAAAAACAAAACAAAAAAACCACATGATGCATAAGCTAGTAAACACTTTTACTTCATGACTTATGCTCCAGTTCCTGATTTTTTTCTTTTAGTTCTTGTTCTGACTCCCTTATTAATAGAGTGTGACCTAAGAGGTATACGCTAAAACAATCCCTTTCTTCTCCGAGTGGATTCTATCTCAGTAAGAGAAACTCTAAATAAGCAGTCCTACTCACTGGGCAGATAAAATGACTCTGTGGATAAAGGTATTTGGTACCAGCCTGATAAACTGAGTTTAGTACCTTTAACTTCCAAGGAAGAAAGAAAATTTATTTCTATGAGTTTTCCTCTGACATTAACATGCATGCAATTACATACACACACACACACACACACAGAGAGAGAGAGAGAGAGAGAGAGAGAGAGAGAGAGAGAGAGAGAGAGAGAGAGAGAAACTTAAAAACTTCTCAACAACTATCTTGAATATATACACATTTTTCCCATAACAATTATGAGAAATATTTTTTAAAGAGAGGATCCTTTAACTTTCTATGGTCAATCTTTTCAACAGATTAGAAATCAATATGAGAATTGAAAAACACACAATAATCAGCCCCAAAGAATTTGAATTTGGATCTGTTACAGTGAGTTTCTATGTTCTCAGAGTTTTGGTTATTAATCACAAGGATAATTAAAAAGGTAATTTTTGAACTGTTCAATGTACAATTGGAATTGGCATGTTTTTAGAAGACATAATCTCTACATTGTTTTCCTAACCCTGTAGTATGAGAGTTGGAAAAAGCTATGTAAAAGCCAGTGAATCATTCCCCACCTTAAAAAAAAAAAGTTATTGGAAAGTAATGTGCAATCCCTTGAAGAATTATAAAGATTAGGACCCCATTCACGGATTTGAAAACAAAGGTATTGTGGTTTTAACTCATTCTAACTCACATATACTGTCTGTGAAAAAAAAATTAATTGTGAAGAAAGACAGTAGATTGTCGTAAGCTTAACCAGGTGTTGATTTCAATTACAACTGATAGGAAAGATGTACTTTCATTGCTTCAGTAAATTAGCACAATCCCCAGTACCTGATGCACAGCTGTTGCTGTATTAAATTTTGTTTCCTCTGTGCCTTTGCATAAGCCTTACCAGAAGCTGTCTGCCTTCCAATGCCAAGGCCAGTGACAAACACACTTTACTTCACCAGCACATGGGTATGTCAGATAACCATCCCTATATCATAATTTACTATATAGAATACTTGTATACTTACTATATTTTTTCTTTCACAAGCTATTGCATTAGCTCACTATTTGAATGACATTTTGGTACTATCCTACAGAAGAAATAATATCTTTAGATTTTTTGTAAGGTATTTGTACACTAAAATGTAGAAAACAAATCTAGTTGAAATACAGAAGTGGATGCCAAATAATGAGGCACTCTTCAAATTATTTATAAAATGAATAAATTATTGAAATTCAGTAGCAATAATAACAATAACCATATGACTAAACTGACAAATGATCTTAATTGCTTCCTTTAAAACTAACATATGAAATGAATTTTTATCATTAGTAATGACTATTATTATAAAACTCCAAAATCCCACTAATTTGTTTTCCAGCTTAAAAAGAACTAGAGAGATGTACTTCTTAGTTTCTCATCATAACAAACAAAACATATTTATAAAAATAAAAATGCTAGACATCATTGTTTAATCAGTATACATTGTATAAATTTATCAGTGTATGATTCAGTGCCACACAAATACACAAACAATTTTAAAAAATCAAAAATGAACTTCAAAATATTTTAAGATTAAGTTGTTGTATCAGACTCCCTTTCCCCCATACTAACATGAGGAATTATCAGTATCATTTTTATACTTTGGAGCTTATAGCTAATATGTGTGTAATTTTTGGCTACTTTAAACAATCAAAAAACTCTGTAGCATATCAAAGGCACTATGAATACTGTGCTGAGCTTTTCAGCATTTGACCTAATGACACTGTGGTTTCTGGCAATACAGCAGAAATAGTGGAAGGTAGCAATGCTTGTTGCTTTGGGTGTCTAAATGTTGAAATCTAAGCTATGTCTTCACAATTCTCAAGTAAGACGATAAATGCCAGTTCTCTTCTTGAGGGTAGATCTCAACCTTCTCAAAGCTGTAGAAATTATTTAATGTTTATTTAACTTACCTGCTTATACGAGCTTCCCACGTGAATTGGTGTTATCTGGCCTAATAAGTTATAAAAATGGACATATATAAAACTATTTCATTACTTGATAGAGGAAGGTAGATATATGTGGTTTGGGTACACATTCCCTGAAGTCAGGCATATGCTATATAAAGAAGTACCCAAATTTCCACTTTTTTGACTACTACTGTAGAGAAGCCTTGGTAGTGACATAAATTTCCTCATGTGAAACTATTGAACATTTTGTTCTTCCTTGATATTAAAAATAAGAAGGGAAAGTAAAGCAAGTGACATTTATTTATTTTTTTCCTTCTGGTAGAGTTGAGCAATCTCTCTTTTCACAGTCATACTATTACTGCTACATCCACTCCAGTAGTGACTCACATTACAGGTTTAGAAACCTGGAAGCAGTCCTGAGGCAGAGTTTCAAGGAAACTTAGCATTCCAATAGCCCATATACTCAAAACCTGTCCCCACATTAGTCTGGTGTATGAATCCGTATGCTCTCTTTTAGTATTGTTTTATTATAAGTGCCTTTTAGGATTGATTTTGACATATAGTTAAGCTTTCACCAGTGTTCCAATGATTCCTAGAAAGTCCTTGAAGACTACCCTGAGCTTGGAATTCAGTAGGTATGTTACCTATTCAGTAACACTCAAATTTACTTCTAGTAGAGACAGTGAAATTAATTAGGTATTACAATTTACTTGAACAGAGCTAGAAAATCTCAGGGCTAGTCTGCATAGTAATTACTTAGGACAATAGCTGAGTCACACCCAAACACAGGAATATACAATGGCCTAGGAAAATAGGTGGGTTATAGAATGAAAGGCTTAGTAGAAGGGAATTCCCCTGATGCAGGTTTTTTTTTTTTTTTTTTTTTTTTACTAGGCCCAGAGGAATAGCATAATCAGGTATTTACTAAAGAACCCCTGATGGTGGGTTTAACAATAGACTAGCATTGTATCAGAGCATTCACCTGGCTCCTGTGTTTAGCTGATCTTAATTAGCTGTGTTTAGTTGTTCCTATTCTCAGTTGTAAACACAACCTGGCTCCTACCATCTTTTAATGTATGCATTCCTTTTTGTTTTGTGTCAATTAAACTTGGCAGATGTGTTTACCTGGCTTTCTTGTTTTCTTCTGTATTAAAAGTCTTGTGTTTCCTTGGAAAAAATTACATTCAGATTCAGTAATCCCTTGTGTCTGCATATGCAATTCTCACCAACCCTTGCTCACTGGCAACCAGAAACCCATTCTCTGCAGATCTGAGACCCAATAGAGGTTCATCTGTAGCAAATTTCCAGTTATCCCTTGTATACAGGTTATATGCACATGTTCTTGCAGAAACATGGACTCTCCAAATGTTCCACTAGATGTTCACTATCACCCAGCACTTATAGTATCAAGATTTTTATTAGGAAACACATTGATTGTTGGAGGGACATAGAAGGGAGAATTGTGGTTCAACAACACAAACTCTTCATGTAAGAAACCAAATTATATCCACCTTTATACATAAAGGCAGTAATCACAGTGACAGACACATGTAAATGATAACTGAAGTCTGTCAGGGAACAGACTTAAAATTTAGAACACACATCCTGATATTCATGTGTCCCCTGTATATAGTCAGTGCTTGATGCAATTTAAAACTTAAAAGATACATATTCATCTCTACTCTTTGATTGCATATTTTGCATTTCTGGTTAGCTATATCCCTAAATATTTATTTCCCACTGGCAAAAATATTTGGAAAAAAAATCAAAGTCAGACAAAAACCAAAGGAAAATTAAATAGCCTCTACTGAATATTTTGAGTCAAGTACAGTGTCTATAGCACCAGACTTCCCCTGATAGTCATGATTTTCCTTCAAAAGTGTTTATATTCACTGAGGTAATTGATTTATGTTGAAAGTGAGATCAATGGACTTCTAAGGGCTTTTATCATAGAACAAAATATTCCATGAACAATTTTTTCCACTTTGCTTATGAATTTTCACTGCAGGAAATAAAGGGCTATTTAAATATCCACTGAGTAGCTCCAGCAAAATAGTCTGTTTCAATCTATAGTATATTCAATTCCTTAGCACCTGTTCTTGTTAATAATGCCATGTACATTCCTATCTGTAAAGGCTCACTTCTAGTCTAGCCAATATCATCCAAGTTTCTTTCAAACAATGTATCTATGAGTATGTTCACAGCTGCTTCCTTTTACACACTGTATTTTTGGTACTTTGTACACAGACATTCTTCACTGAAAGCTTAAATTAGAGGGATCTTCTCAATTAAAATTCAAAAAAAATTACCCAAGTTAAAAAAAATTAATTTGGGTTAATCTCTACATCCATCTATGTCCTTATGTGATAGCTTAAAGACCTTCTTTCTCCTACAGAAATCATATCTCATATTCATTAAAACACTTTCACAAGCAAAGATGAAAAAACTGACTTAGAGATGATTTGCATGCTAAATGTATTTTAAAATATCCTACACATTTTAATCAAGTTATTAATATTAAAATTACTTATACATTAATTTTCATGCTAGTAATATATGATGTACAATACCTTAATCAGCATATTATATTTCTTCTATTAGCTATATGTAAGTATGAAGCTTTTTAATTAAAAGTCTAACATTCCCTTACTTTTTTCATAATGTTTTTGATTATTTGTGAATTTAACATTACAAATAATGAGAATCCCAAGGAAGCTCACTTCCTAGTACTCACAGGCCTGCCCAATAACACACATGTGACCTCATATCCAAGAAAAAGGAGAAGGAGGAGGAGGAGGAGGAGGAGGAGGAGGAGGAG
>NC_034593.1:65879163-65891116 GCF_900095145.1 Mus pahari
TATAATAATTTGTAGCATTGAGTTTGTACTATACCACTTTGACTCCTGGTAGGTTGCATGCATGCACTTGCCCAGGAGCAATCTAGAGTTGTGAAACACACACACACACACACACACACACACACACACACACACACACACACACTGGCTAATTTTAAAAAGCCTTAACTACCTCAAAGGCTGGGTACTCCTAAACCTTGCCCTGCTATTCCAGGCCCAATTGGGGAAGTGACCAGTATCTCTCCACCTGAATTTTCACATTGCTGGTTGGATTTCTCTCCTGAAGCTCCTGCATCCCATCCTTCTCCCCCATGTATTAGCTGTTCTGCCTCTCTTCCTCCCTCCTGCATCCTAACCCTAGTAATTCTAAGGGTCACAACTCATCTCCCTTTGACCATCCATATTCCACTAGCATCTTTATTGATTGACCAAAAACCAACTGGGGACAAGGACTTTCAGCATTTAGACATGTAGATTCCTGATTGGATAAAAGCATTAGAACCAATCTCTAAAATAATTAAAGTATTCTCTTTGTTACCTTTTATTATGAGGGATGGGTTGGAGAGGGGCTAGGATTATATAACATAATCCTTCTATGTCTCTCTCAAGTGTGTGTTTGCAGTCAGCAATATCATGGCAAAAGTAGTTTAATTGCCCTTTACAGTCAGCAGGAGCAAGGATGGTAAAATTAAACATGGTTTCTGGAGATAGCACAGATATCTACATGTTTTCCATCATCAGCCCTTGCCAGGGGACATTAGCAGTATAGACCACGAGGATCAACATGCTACTGAAAGGGCCACAGATACAATCAGAGTCAGTAGCAGCAGCAGCAGCAGCAAAGACCTCCATATGGCAGTGCATTTGACACATTAACATGCCCTTTGTGTGCAGCACAGCTGAAGAATATCAATTTGGATTCAGGCTCCAACATAGAATGTGGACATCTGAATGACCTTTAGTATTTACACTGGCCATGGACATCAACATCCCGATGCAGTAGGACCATGGACCCAGACATAGCACTTGACAGCAACATGGATCATGGAATCATGATGCCCTCAGATGCCTGCACAGGGCACTCACATCAAGACAGTTCCATGTTGAAGCTTATGTAGAACCACAGATATCCATATGAACCTTGGTCTTCACAATGGCCTGGGGAAGTGGATCACAGATATCAAAGTGGTCTCCAGGGGCAGCAAGAAACATAGAGGTCTATTAGATGGTCCAATCTACATAATTGTTGATAGTAGTTATGAAAAGTTTTCTCTGGTTTCTGGAACTTCTTTAATGCAAATTAGCAAAGTCATACATAAAGCATGTAACTTGTGCTGTCATAGTACTTTGCCATGAATTAACAAAAGTACATACTTCCTATATTACATTTTTTACTGCTTCCTCAAAAATCAATATCTATTTTTAATCTAATGCTAAATGTGACACCATTAATCTATAACTGATTCACATGTAATAAACTTCTTAAATATTTTGTTCAATGACAGTGCCATTATTTATTCTTATAGTAGAATTTAATTGCTTTAAGATTGTGAAATAATAATGTTTATCATATCAGATAAAGAAAGATGTTACATTTAATTGTTTATGTCCAGATTATACATCCTTGTGAAATAATCAGATTACCACACACTTGAAACTACTCCCACCAATAAGCATGAGAATCTGAACAAATATATGTGGCACAGATGGATAGTTGATTTCCTTTTCATTGAGCATGCAATGGGCTCCATGAATTGAACAGCTGTGATGAGAATGGTGAATGTCCCCAATCTATGCTTCATTTAGCTTTCCGAATTCCAAAAGAATACATTGTGGAAAACACAAAAGAAGAGTTTCCAGCAAAGTAACCCAGAGCCATGCTACAGTTTCATATCCAAACAGAAGCTTTAGTACACAAAAGTTGGTACTTGTATATTTTATCCTTTTGATTAATTTTCATCCTTTATCATTAATTTAGATTTTTTGTATTACTAAATACATAGTATCTTAGTTCTGGATCCCTTATGAAAATCAATGTAAGAGTAATTCAAAAAATGGAAGAACTGTGTGGTAAATATTTTGTATCAGTTACTTACCTCTGAAATATTTTTTGCATATACCAGCAAATTGTTTTATATTTCTATGACACATTTTATCTCAAAAGAATTCCCTTGTCAAATAGAGATACTAAAGTTTGCTTCACCTTTTCTGAGATGGCATAATTGACTGACATAAAAGAAATAAAAAGCAGTATAAGACATGAGGAGAAGATTATTATAACATGACACCTGAGGTAGTTAAGAAGAAAAAAAAAAAGGAATTGGAGAAGACACTTGAACTAAGAACTGGGCTCCAATTTAGTTACATTACTCACAAAATACTTGTGTTATTGATCTTAGATATTTGGGCAGGTGTAAGATGGAATCTCAAAGTTACTTTAATTAGCATTTCCCTGATGTAGAAGGATGTTGAGCAAGTGTTTATGTGCTTCTTAACCCTTTGAAATTTTTCTACTGAGAAGTGTCTGTTTCGAGCAACAACACCCCCTTTTTTTTTGGATCATGTTTTTTTGTTTGTTTGTTTGTTTGTTTATATCTAGTGTCCTGAGCTCTTTATACATTTTAGATATTAGACCTCAATAGAATGTAGAGTTGGTAAAAAAAAATTCCTATTCAGTACACTCCTACATTATCTGTCCTTTGTGTTTCAGAAGTTTATTTTTAGTTTCATGAGGTTCCTTTTATTTATTGTTGATCTAAGTTTCAGTACTATCTGCGTTCTGTTTGTAAAGTTGTTTCCTTTGCTTGCAGGGTACCTTAACCCCTATATTCTAGTATCTTTGCTGCAGGGAGTTATTTTTTCTGGTTATGGAAGAGGAAAACTGGATACCTACCCACTCACCCAATCCTTGACCTACAATCTGTCCTGTCTGAAAGAGGTACTAGTGCAATCATGGTACAGAACTTGAGGAAGCAGCCAACCTACTTCTGGATTAACTTGAGACCCATGCTGTGAGGTAGATGGCCAGGAACCAGAAAATAAATAACCCATAGTCTTAAGGTAGAGTCAAACATGACTGGCCAAAGAAGAAAAACAATTAAATGATTTCTAATATTATTATACTACACTCTTAAAATGGTGCTGTGTCCACTTGTTATTGCAGTTTTAAAATATTTTAATCGTAGAATTGACCTGCTTTCTGAAATAAATAAAAATGCACAGGTGGAAAAACACATTTGTATAAAAAGTAGTAGGTTTTATTTAAGTTAGCAACTCTGTGTATAATCTTGGCTATCTTGAAACATGGTATGTAGACCATCCTAGCCTGAAATTCACAGAAGTCAATAAGGTAGAAACCTTATTGCTGAATTCATTCTTGCTAATTAGAAAAATATGTGTATTGCAATTTTCATACATGTACATGCATGTAATGCCTGTATAGGTTGAAATAGTTTGTCAGATACAATGAAATTGGAATTACACATTGTAATGACCTGGTCTGTAGGTGTTAACAATTGAAACAGGATCTTCTAAGAGCATTCAGTAATCTTAAATATATCTATAGCCCAAATATATTGGCTTAAGGTTATTTTTGAGGGACAAAAATATTTTAATTACATATTTATATAGAACGTTTGTGTGTGTGTTACTATGTGACTCAATAATTTGTGAACTTGAAAAATGTCAACTCACCAAGGAACCAATAGTGGACCAAATAATATCACTAAAGTCCAATTTGGTGTATATTGGGGTAATATACAGGAGTAAGAGTAGAGTTACTTACAAGAACATGTATAATTCTATCTCAGCAATATTAAAAAACAAACTGAACATTGAAGTTGCATTTTCTTCAAATTAAAATTGCATTATCTTTTAAAACAATGCTTTTTACTTTGAATTACAATGAGAACCCTATAACTATTATAGGAACTTCATGTTTACATCAAATGTTTTACCTTCAACCCCGAAGATGATCTGAATTTCGTATTCTGTAACCATATCAAGAAAGTCAAATTGTCTGTTACTAACTGGTGGACTTCCAACATTTGCCTTTTTAATCAAAAATTAAATATGTTTACATTTATTAGCAAAGAAACAAATAAAATATTTAACATCATATTTTCCTCACCTTAAATATGTTGTCCAAGTTGGCATCTGTAATAGAACTCCATTATTCCATTATTTTACTCATTCACAAAACAGTGATTAGAAAAATCAGTGGAAAGAAAGGAATAAAAATGTAGGCTGTGGGAAAGAGGTGTATAAGACTCTGAAATTCACTGCCAAGCACTAAAAAGTAAAAGGAATGCCATGTACCACAAAGCCCAGCCACCTACATCCAAAGAATATATATTTTGTTGTCTATTTATCACCCAAAGCATCCTGAAAACTATGCTCTGTCTTGCCTATCTGACTACAGCTCCAAATGCTTCTTCCTTCCACTCCTATTTATATACTATCATTCATAGTGAAAACTCAATATAAAAATCTGCATGTACATACTTCAGATCATAGGTCAGCTCTGTTATAATGTTTAAATTCTCAAATTGAAAAAAAAAATCCACCCAATTTACTCTGAGTTCCATGATCTCTCCCTGGAACAGAATAAAACATTACTGAGGAAATAGCTGTGAACCACTGCTAGAGGTAGTGATCAGGTGAATTGTCATATGTGTACCAAGTGACAAAATTCATTTCAAAAGATTACAAACTGAATACTTCTGATCCTGTGACATTGTGAAAAACCTACAAAAAAATCTTCCACATTTTCTGGAAGCAAACAGCAAGAGAAAAGTATGATTTGAAAGGATTATCCTGTGTGCAGGTTGTGTTAGGGTTAATATAAATCTATGTCCAAAACTTATCATTTCTACTCATTAGGTTTAAAACAGTAATAATGCATGTTTGGTTTTTGTTTGGCTAAATAAGATTTTATATTCTTGAATAAATTATCCAACCTTTCTAGTTATAGATCATTTATAGAAAAAAATGAGGATATTATTTTGAAGGATTGTTGCATTTAAATATTTCAAAATCTGAGTTCCCACCTCTTTTATCAAGTGTTCAGTCAATAAAATGGTTGCTTTACTTATGATCCTCAAAAAGAGTTTGAACTTATCAACTTGCTTTATTAGTACAGAATGTAAAATGTGTAGTTGTACCTTGTTATAGCAATTTTATGGTATCCTCACAATTGTTATACTGAAGGGCTGACACTTTGCAGATAATGTTTTTAATTAGAACTTAGCATAATAACTAAATCATGCTCTCATTAAAATGTAAAGACCAATCCAAATATCTTGACAGGTTTTCAATGCAATGTAAGGATATTTAAATAAGTTAATTACAAAGCAAGTCACCAGAGTACTCATTTTTTCAAGCTTCACTAAGTAATGTATTACTGATTAAAGTATAATAAAATGCCATCATTTTAAAAAACAATTAACTATACAGTCATAATGCCTCTTCAAAAAAGTAGCATTTATTTCCTATGATGAAGTGATCATATAACAACCTAAGACAATCCACATGAATACACAAATCATTTCTCCTCTCCACACTCATCATCTCCTCTTCATTTTTATTACTCCTGAAATTAAAATTATATTTGTTACTCATGTTGGAAAAATACTATTTTCTACTATATATTTAAAGTTTGACACTTGTTTCCTGTTTTATGATTTTGGAGTTTATAACATAATTACACTATCTTTTTTTTTTCTTTTTTTTGCCTAATTTTTCAACCTTCCACCAGTGTCTGTACCTATTTTGAGGACTGACTATTTGATATTGAATTAGTGTGCTTTGAGGAAGACTATTTTTTTCTACTCTCACTTTTCTTTGGTTATTTTAAAATTTATTTCTTTTATTTCTGAGATCATATTATAATTGCAATATTTCCCATCTAAACTATCCAGTGAGTCTTTCTCCATGTCCCTGGGAAAGACTTCTTCTCCCCACTTTTCATATTCTTTAGTTGCCTGTAGTTTATTTTTTATAGGGTTGAAGCCTTATAGACTTTTTCAGGTCCATGTTAGCACATCATTGTTGTGCTTGTTCAGTCCATATTTAAGCAGTCATGTTGTTGAGTGTAGCTTCAGACATTAGTTATAGAATGGATCTAGGTCTAGAGAGATAGAGAAGGTTCTGGTCACCAAGCTTGATGACAAGTTCAATCTTTAGAACATGCATGCTGGAAGACAAGCATTGAATCTCTAAAAGTTTTATGAGGTCTCTAAATTTGCCTGCCAGCAAATTTACTGACATTACTGATACTTCAAAATTCACACAGAAACTAAAAAAGTTAAATAAAAGTAAAAACCAAAAATAAAATTTTCATGAATGCATTTTTGTAATTCATGTTAAAGTAATTAGGTATAAACTATAGATATAGAACTTGCAATAGGGAAATATTCTGCAGTGGGATCTCAATGAAATAGCATGACACAATATCTTATGTGTGTAGTAGTAGCACACATAATATGCTGTAATCAGTATCTCTCCAATTGTACTTACGACCTACTTAACAAATGGGAAACCATGCCTTGTACTGGAAACATGGCTAACTACTCAGTGCTAGTGATGTCAAGACTATTAGAGGAGAATTTACATCTATTCCTTTATCAAACCCAAAATCACTATTCTTTGTGAAGTACACATCCTTTCTCTTTGAGTTCATGGCTTCCTCACATTGTCTTTGCTTCTACATTGATTTAGCTTTCTTATTTTTTTCTTATTTTTTAATTAGATATTTTCTTTATTTACATTTCAAATGCTATCCCGAAAGTTCCCTATACCCGCCCCCTGCCCTGCTCCCCTACCCACCGACTCCCAATTCTTGGCCCTGGCATTCCCTTGTACTGGGGCATATAAAGTTTGCAAGGCCAAGGGGCCTCTCTTCCCAGTGATGGCCGACTAGACCATCTTCTGCTACATATGCAGCTAGAGACACAAGCTCTGGGGTTACTGGTTAGTTNATATTGTTGTTCTATCTATAGGGTTGCAGACCCCTTCAGCTCCTTGGGTACTTTCTCTAGCTCCTCCATTGGGGCCCCTGTGTTCCATCCAATAGCTGACTCTGAGCATGCACTTCTGTGTTTGCCAGGCACTCATATGAGAAAGCTATATAAGGGTCCCTTCAGCAAAATCTTGCTGGCATGTTCAATAGTGTCTGGGTTTGTTGGCTGATGGTTTGCACTTATAATTGTAAGCTTCTCTCACATTTCAGGAGATCTTTCTTACCTAATGTATTTTTACTAACACCCTAAACTATTTAAAATCTCTCTTGACCAAACAGTCCCCAACAGAGGGACCATAAACCAAATCGTGAATTTATATCACTAACCTGGACAATAGAATTGCTCCAAATAAAAGTGTATTCACACAAAGAAGGGGACAAACACGACTTAGAAAGGACATAAACTATACAATTACTTTCTCTTTTTTGTCTGATAGAGGACAGGATCAGAACTTGCTGAAATTGAGAACTAAACTGATAGTCTTAATTGTTAATGCAGGGTGAAGGAAATCAACTCTTGGTTTTCCTGTGAGACCTTCAGTGACTCCGTTAAATAGTGGAAAGGCATCAAGGCTACTCTTTGGCAAAATTTACTTCTCTAGGTACTTCAATTTCATTATTACAGGAGGAATAGCCAACAATATATCGCAGAATAAAAGACTAACAACCTGAGTTGTGAATCATGACACACATTGACAGTTTGCGGTACATTTTGGCTAATATCGAATTCCAAACTTTCTTATTGTCAGCATTCTGAATTCTCCACCATAAGAATGCATGTTTTCAAGTATTTATTTTTTGAGTTAAATTCTGCTTAGGCCCCAAAACTTCCTTTATGCACTCATTTGCCAAAAGACTTATGCTAAATTTTGTACCCTGGTAAATGATTAGAGTTTGTTTTCTGTGATGTTTGTCAAACGTTCTATGTATAATTGACTGCCTGTAACATGCTGTTTCCTTCCTCTGCAAATATAGCTGCTTTCCTAAATCTGTCTGTCTTTCTTTAGAATAGCTGTATGTCTATAAATATATGTTCAATTAATTTACTCTATCAGATGCTTGTCTGTCTTTTGATGTAGAAGCAGCTTTGTAGCACCTTGATTTTAGGTTTGCTGCATTTGTTGCTGCACTTGGTTCATTCTGAATATGAATGTAACATTAGATATTGAGCTATTGTTATAAAGGGTTGAATTTAAATCATGTAAGTCAAATTGAAAGGGTGTTATAAAGCGTGCCTTTATTTTGCATGAAAATAAAAAATTATATGTAAAGCAAAAACAAAAACAAAAAAAAGAATGCATTTTTGTCTTTCACTATTAAATGGGAAGGCTGTCATTTCTCAGTTTTTGTTCAGCAAATGCCAATGCCACGCACATCCGATTTCAGGCTCCCTGCCACTCGATAGTTACCAATTCTACTTAGTGTCTGTCCCACCTGTAGTGAGCTTGGTTTCAATCTACTGCTCTGATGTGGATAAGCATTTGTCTCCTTCCTCTTCTGATTTGTTGACTATTCAGACCCTTATTACTGCTTACTTGGAACTGTGTTACTCAAAGAAGCTCCCATGTGCCTCAACTCTGCCTTCATTGTCTGCATTATGTATCGGACACAAGTGAAGGGGCAGTGGAGATGGTTTGATATTTTATTTCTGAAAACCCACAGTTCATAAGTTTACTAAGAAATATCATAGGCCTATGTAATACTTAAGATAAATGTGAAAAAGTAAAATGTTTAAATATCAGCATTAGCATATACCATGCTTAAGTAAATATAAATACAAGTATATGTGAGTTCTAGTAAGGAAAATACGGGCAATAAATGTGTTTTGTGAACTATGATTTTTATGAAACTGAAAGCCATCAACTGATTCAAAGAGTTTAAACACTGTATTCTGACATAGTATAAAATATATAGTACTAAAAACTGATCGCATTTTAAAAACTTGCTTTACATGATTTTAATTTTTAAAACATTTAAAATGTTTATCTAACAGATAAACAGAGAAGTAAGATTCAAATTCTACTATCAGAGTCTCAATAGAACCAGACAGTTTTAATATTTTACTTTCATAGTAAACATGTCTTAGGCTATAGTTATGTTTGGTTGCTTTGTAGTATATGATCTTGCTTCTTAAGTGTAGTCTTGGCTAATCTGAAATATTCCACGTATAACAAAGGTTTCCAATGTTTTTAGCAATCCTCCTGTATTCTGATTGCTGGGATTACAAACATGTTCCATCATTTACTACATTTAATAACTATTTATTTTGCATTCTGTGGCCATTTTTTTAAATGAAAATAACATTTTACAGAATAATATATTTCTGTGGGTAGAGTAATCCCAATATTACAATCCATGTTTATGAAAAATGTGTATTAATTACACTAATATATAAATATATGATAAATATATTTGATTTACTGAGTGACTTCAACCTATGAGTTTACATAGGATAGCAAAAAATAACCCATGAGTACATATTATCTCTTGATAGAACTACTCATACGTAATGATTTTTTTTACAATTTTCCTTTAATATCTTATCATTTTCTAAGCCAAGCCTATTTTTCTAGAAACTCTTTCAGACCTTTATTACAAAGCAAACTTTACCCACTTAGTATCTTGTTCAACTATCAGTTTCTGTATGTAGTTAATGAAACACTTCAGTTTTAAAAGATATTTTCTAAAGAGTGGGTCTCAGAGGAGGAGGAATGTGTGGGACTTAAAATGATGTATGTCACAGCAGAAACATTCTTGGAGGTGGTGACATTTTTAATATCTAGCATAATTTTGTTTTTTATGTCAGTGCATATATGCTTCCACCAAACTCACATTCACTGAGAAGCATAATTTTATAGTTAACATAATTAACATCCACTATTCCAGTTAGTCATTAACTCAGAAAATGATTCTTTCCCTTTACTATTTTTCCTCTAGTCTATGCTCCTTAATGTTGTGCTTTGGTTCAGTAAAGCAGTTATTTCGAAAGACTTTTCTGAAAAAAATCTTTAAAGAGCAGTTAAAAAGCATGTGTCCTGAGGTTATGGAAAGAAAAATGTTAGAGTATAGGGAGGAATAAATAATATTTTATTCCAAAGAATATCTAATAGTAATCAGAATTCTTTGATTTGCTCTCTACTGTAGATGGAAAAAAATAGAGCATTTTAGGGTTTTGTTGTTGTTGACCTTTCATATAAGATATCTAGTCTGAATGTATATAATATGAGCCTAGTATTCACCCAATGGAACAGGAACTAAGAAACTTCACAGATGTCATAGTAAATAACATAAGGATGCTAAACAGGAGTGTCAGTAAGAAATAACCTAACGTTTTCCTTTCATAGAGAGCATATGTATGACAGAGAAGCACTTCCTTTTTAGGTCAGGTCTCTGTGCTTAATATAGCATATGTGAAAAAAATAGCATATGTGTATTATTTCATTTTTATATTTTTATGAAAAAGCCTCTCATTGATATCCATTGGGAGATATTTTAAGTTACTATGTACTAATATTATGAAGCATGTATTAAATATAACTCAGGAAAATGTTGTCAAAAGCACATAACTTTAGTTACACATTTGTCATTTGTATGTAGAGTTATAATAGGATTTTGCACTAATTACATGTGAAGTGGCCAGACTCTTATAGGTATCAGCCTTTAACACGTTCAGGTGAGATTTTCAGTGTCTGTAGGTCAAACCAAAATTTTATATATATATATATATATATATATATATATATATATATATATATATATATATATATATATATATATATATATATATATATATATATATATATATATCAAATTGTTAAACATTTTAGAATTTTTGTTTTAGCTCACTCCATAAGATGTATGCCATGTTCGACATGGCTAGGGTGGGAAAGAACCTGAGAATAGATATACTGGGGACCTATAAAAAAATGAAAGCTGTGGAGATAAAATGACCATTTTTGGAGATACCTACAGGTATCGGTGATCACCAGGTGAGACCTTACATCAATGAAAAGTCACATTCATAAAAGAAACATTACTAAAGATAAATCACATATCAAACCCCACACATTAATAATGGGAGACTTCAACATCTCTTTCTCACCAATGGACAGGTCATAGAGACAGAAACTAAACAGAGAAATAATGACGCTAACATAGATTATAAATCAAACAGACTGAACAGATATCTACACAACATTTTACCCAAATAAATAAAAAGATCACTTTTCTTCTCAGCCCCTCAAGGAACCTTCTCCAAAATTGACCATATACTTGGTAATAAAGCAAGTCTCAAGAGATACAAGAAAATTGAAGTTAATCCTGTATCATATGAGACCACCATGGATTAAACCTGGACTTGAACAATGAAAAAAGCCTCCATATCCATGGAAACCGAACAACTCTCTTTTCACTGAACAATGAGTCAGGGAAGAAAGAAACTAAAAGAATTTAAAAACTTCATAGAATTCAATGAAAATGAAGGCACAGCCTATCCAAACTTATGGGACACAATAACAGCAGTTGTAAGGGGAAAGTTCATAATACTAAGTGCCTTTGTATAAAAAGTGAAGAGTTTTTGTAATAATGCTTTAAAAGGATATTTAAAATATACTCTGAAAAGCTCTAGGGAAAAAAAAAGAGACAAAAAAGAAACCCCAAAAAAACAAAAAACAAGCAAACCCAACCCAAGAGGAAAATGATGCCAGAAATAGTCAGTCATGGCTGAGATAAATCAATTAGAAACAAAGAGAACAATACAAACAATTAATGAAACCAAGAGCTGGTTCTTGTAGAAAATTAACATGAAACTTAAACCCTTAGCCAAACTAACAAAAAGGCAGAGAGACATTCTCCAAACTGATTAACAAAATCAGAAATGAAAAGGGACATATAATGAATTGGGTAGAGTACCTTCGGTTTCTATTTTGTGGAATA
>NC_034593.1:65891127-65916303 GCF_900095145.1 Mus pahari
AAAAAAAAAAAAAAAAAAAGAAAAGGGACATATAACACTCAAAAAAGTCAAAGAATCAGTAGGTCTTACTTCAAAAGACTGTATTCCACACAATTAGAAAATATAAATGAAGTGGATGAAATTCTGGACAGATAGCCCTTACCAAAGTTAAATCAAGATCAGGAAGACTGTTTAAACAGCCTTGTAACCCCTAAAGAAATAGAAACATTTATTAAAAGTTGCCAAATGAGAAAAAGCCCTGGGTGAGATGATTTTAACTTAGAATTCGACCAGACTTTCAAATAAGAGCTACCAGTACTCTCCAAACTATCCCACAAAATAGGAACAGAAGATTAACAAACTCATTCTATGTGGTCATATTCACCCCAATGCCTAAACTACACAAAGAATCAACAAAGAAAGAGGATTTTTAAGCCACTTTACTTATGAATATTGATGCAAAATTACTCAATAAAATATTGGAAACCCAATCCAACAACATATCAAAGACATCATCCACCATGATCAAGTAGAGTTCATCCTAGTCATACAGGGGCTATTCAGTGTGTGACAATCCATCAATGTAAACTGCTATATAAACAAACAGAAAGTAAACAAAAACACATGATCATCTTATTAGATGCTGAAATGCCTTTCACAAAATCCCACACTCCTTGATGCTAAAAGTCTTGGAGAGATCGGGGATGCAAGACATGTATCCAAACATAATACAGGCAACATGCAGCAAGACAATAGCCAGCATCAAAATAAATGAAGAGAAGCTTAAAGAAATTCCACTAAAATCAGGGAAAAGAGAAGGCTGTTTATTCTCTATCTGTTCAATACGGTGTCCTAGCTAGAGCAGTAAGACAAGAGGAGATCAAGGACATAAGATTTGGAAAGGAAGACATCAATTTATAGCTATTTACAGATTACGTGATAGTACATGTAAATGATCCCTAAAATTCTACCAGAGAATATGTAGAGCTGATACATATCTTCACCAAAGATAGCGGACCAAATTTAACTCAGAGAAATTAGTAACCCTCCTTTTCACAAACGATAATTGTTCTGAGAAAGAAGTTGGGGAGACAATACTCTTCATAATAGCCAAAAACAATATAAAATATCTTGTTGGAACTTATACCAAGCAAATGAAAGACATGTATGACAAGAACGTCAAGTCTTCGCCTAAAGAAATTGAAGGATTCATAGACCTGAAGAGGATAGGGACTCCACAGGAAGACCAACAGAGTCAAATAACCTGAACCTTTCGAGGCTCCTGGAAATTGAACCATCAACCAAAGATCACACATGTATGTAGCAGATGTGAAGCTTGGTCTTCATATGGATGCCCCACTGACTGGAGGGGAGGCTGTCCCTGATTGTGTTGCCTGCTTTTGGATCCTGTCCCTCTTACTGTGCTGCCTTGTCTGGACTTATTGGAAGAACATGGACTTAGTCCTGCAACAACTTGATGTATCAGGGTAGGGCAATACACAGGTTCCTCCCCCAACCCTCATCTCAGAAGAGAAGGGCAGAGGGGGCATGAAGAAGAGAGATATGTGAGGAGTAGGCTGGGAGGAAAGTAGAGCTGATATTGTGATGTGAATATATCCCATAGAAAATGAGGAAATAAATAAATTGATGTTTTTAAAAAAGGCTATTTTGGTTCATTTTCCATAGGTTGTCTATTCTGGTTTCAAGATTCTGATACCAGTGCCTCACTTATCTTAAAGGAGATTTTACAGCAATATTTCACTATTTCCAACTCCCATAGGTGAGCTACATGTGAAAAGGCATATAAAGATCATTTCAGTTACTAAAAACATAAAGAGATCATATCTGAAACAAATCTCAGGTTGAAGGCTTTAGTCTTAATACTGCTGGGATAGTTTTGTCATTTACACCAACAAACTAGACATGCATGGTAGGAATTTCTAGTGAACAGATCATGAAGCTTCTTGATAGACTATATTTTGAATAAAAATTTTAATCTGAGCATACAAGCAGTACCAGCATATGATAGTCTATGTGCTGACTGTTAATACAATTGTGGGCATTAATATATTTTTATTACAGAAGAATGATACCATAGCTTTACTCATACTCATTACACATTCACAATTTTAATCATCAAAAGTTTATTGAATTTCATTAAAAAATAAGGTAGAAAAAATGAAAGAAAAAAGAATGATTTCTACCCTTGAGGATATTAGCGCCTACACAAAAGACTGCACTGTAAACAAATTACAGCTGCATAAAGTATGATTCAGATAAAACATGTACCTCTTGTGGATATGGCAAGACTTCTCAAACACAAAGGCCAAAATTACCATAGAGTACATACATAAGAAAAATAAATTAGCAATAAGTGGGAAATAAAATGAATGCTACCAAAGAACAAAGATACAAATATTAACATGAAAATATTTCACTAAATGAAACAGGATAAATTGAACACAGGGAAGAATTGCATGTTAGCCTTAAATTAATAGAAAGAAAGTATTTAACAACAATAATTGATAAATATTGATAGAAGCATTTTCAAGGATATATAGTTGGTTGTAGTCCTTGTGCTTATATTTAGAATTCTGTCTGACAAAGTTTAAACAATAGAGTAAATAAATATATGACCTACCACCTAGATATTCCAACTCTTAATATGTAATATAACTTGAAAATAGGCAGAATACTGGTACTACATTTTCATAACATCAAAAAACAATGACCCCCAAAATAAATTATAGTAATTAAATTAATTAATTAAATTAAGTAACCATTGTGCACTCTTCTAAATATACACCATGAATATATTATATTCCTTTATTTTTATTAGATATTTTCTTTATTTATATTTCAAATGTTATACCCTTTCTTGATTTCCCCTCCAAAACCCCTCTATTCCCTTCTCCCTCTTCCTTTACAGCAACCCACCGACTCCTCCTTCCTGGCCCTGTCATTCCCCTTTACTGGGGCATAGTGCCTTCACAGGACCAAAGGCCTCTCCTCCCATTGATGAACAACTACTCCATCCTCTGCTACATATGCAGCTAGAGCTATAAATCCCATCATGTATATACTGGTTGGGTACTGGTTAGTTCATGTTATTGTTCCTTCTATGGAGCTTTAGACCAGTTCAGCTCCTTGGGTACTTTCTCTAGTTCCTTCATTGGTGAATCTGTGGTCAGTCCAATGGATGGGTGTGAGCATCCACTTGTGTATTTGTCAGGCACTGGCAGAACTTCTCAGGATATAGCTATATCAGGCTCCTGTCAGCAATGTCTTGTTGGCATTCACAATAGTGTCTGGTTTTGATGTTTGTTTATGGGATGAATCCCAAGGTGGGGCAGTCTCTGGATGGTCCTTCCTTCAGTCTTTGCTCCACACTTTGTCTCTGTAACTCCTTCCATAAGTATTTTGTTCCTCATTCTAAGAAGGAACAAAGTATCCACCCTTTGGTCTTCCTTATTCTTGAGTTTCATGTCTTTTGTGAATTGTATCTTGGCTATTCTGAACTTCTCAGTGAGAGCACATCGTGTGTGTGAGTGTGTGTGTGTGTGTGTGTGTGTGTGTGTGTGTGTGTGTGTTTTGTGACAGGGTTTTTCTGTGTAGCCCTGGCTGTCCTGGAACTCACTCTGTAGACCAGGCTGGCCTCGAACTCAGAAATCCGGCTGCCTCTGTCTCCCAAGTGCTGGGATTAAAGGCATGCACCACCACGCCCAGCTTCATGTATGTTCTTTTGTAATTGGGTTATCTCACTAAGGATGATATGCTCCAGATCCATCCATTTGTCTAAGAATTTCATAAATTCATTGTTTTGTTTTTTTAAGGAAAAGACTTTGCAGTCCTGGTACTTTATTTCTTTTATACATTAGGCCATGAATTCATATGGAATGGTCTCCAACATCTCAGGCTCTTTTCCATTAGTCCTCACAATGTGTGCTTCTCTGGGTGGCACAGGCTGGCACTTCAGCTGAACCCAGGTGTCCTTCTCTTTGGCTTCCTTTTTCTTCTGATCATTCTCCTTCACCTGCTTCAGGTAGCTGTCTCTGCTCTTCGAGTGCTTGATATGTTCAATCAGCACATTGATCCTCTTGGCCAGAATTTTACCCTTAGCTTGCTTGTTTATAATGATGCCCACTGCATGCTGGGTGACATTGTAGACTCTTCTGGTTTTCCATGGTAGCACTAATGGAGCATTCCTTTTTTAACAGTGCCCATTCCCTTTATGTCTACAATATCACCCTTCCTGTAGATTCTCATGTATGTGGCCAAAGGAACAACACTATGTTTCCTAAAAGGCCTAGAGAAGATGTACCTAGCGACTCTCACCTTCCCCCTTGTGTTCGTCATTTTGGCGAGTTACTGGATGATGGCTGCCTCATTGTTTTATAGAACTCCATTGTGTAAATGGACCACATTTTCTGTTATCAACTCCTATGTTGAGGGACATCTGGGTTCTTTCCAGCTTCTGGCTATTACAAATAAGGCTGCTGTGAACATAGTGGATCATGTGTCCTTATTACATGTTGTAGCATTTTCTGGATATATGCCCAAGAATAGTACAGCTGGATGCTCTGGTAGTACTATGTCCAATTTTCTGAGAAACTGCCAAACTGATTATCAGAGTGGTTGTACCAGCTTGCAATGCTGCCAGCATTTGAGGAATGTATCTCTTTCTCCACATCCTTGCCAGCATCTGCGATCACATGAGTTTTGGTCTTGTCCATTCTGACTGGAGTGAGGTACAATCTTTGGATTATTTTAACTTGCATTTCCCTGATGACTAAAGATGTTCAACATTTTTTTTTTTAGCTGCTTTTCAGCCATTCAGTATTCCTCAGTTGAAAAGTCTTTGTTTTGCTCTGTACCTCAGTTTTTAATAGGATTATTTGGTTTTCTGGAGTCTAACTTCTTGTGCCTTCTGTCAGATTTAGGATTGGTAAAGATCTTTTCCCAAAAGTGGCCTTTTTGTCTTATTGACACTGTCCTTTGCCTTACAGAAGCTTTGCACTTTTATCAGGTCCCGTTTGTCAAGTATTGATCTTACAGTACAAGCCATTGGTGTTCCATTCAGGAAAATGTCCCCTGCGCCCATATCTTCAAGGCTCTTACCCACTTTCTCCTCTACAAGTTTCAGTGTATCTGGTTTTATGTGGAGGTTCTTGATCCACTCAGGCTTGAGCTTTGTTCAAGGAGATATAAATGGATTGATTTGCATTCTTCTTCATGCTAACTGCCAATTGAACCACCACCGTTTGTTGAAAATGCTATCTTTTTTTCCACTGGATAGTTTTATCTCTTTTGTCAAAGATCAAGTGACCATAGGTGTGTGGGTTCATTTCTGGGTCTTCAATTCTATTCCATTGATATTGCTGCCTGCCACTGTACCAACATCATGCAGTTTTTATCACAAGTGCTCTGTAGTACAGCTTGAGGTCAGGGATGATGATTTCACCAGAAATTTTTGTTGTTGTTGTTGAGGACAGTTTTCCCTATCCTAGGTTTTTTGTTATTCCAGATGAATTTGCAAATTGCTGTTTCTAACTCCGTGAAGAATTGAGTTGCAATTTTGATCGGAATTGAATTGAATCTGTAGATTGCTTTTGGCAAAATACAAATTTTACTAAATTAATCCTGCCAATTCATGAGCATGGGAGAGCTTTCCATCTTCGGAGATCTTTGATTTCTTTCAGAACCTTGAAGTTCTTATCATACAGATCTTTCAGTTGCTTATTCACACCAAGGTATTTTATATTATTTGTGACTATTGGTATCATTTCGCTAATTTCTTTCTCAGCCTGTTTACCCTTTATGTAGAGAAAGGCCAATGATTTGTTTGAGCTGATTTTATATCCAGCTACTGTGCTGAAGTTGTTTATCTGGTTTAGGAGTTCTCTGGTAGAATTTTTGGGATCACTTAAGTATACTATCATATCATCTGCAAACAGTGATATTTTGACTTCTTTTCCAATTTGTATACCCTTGATCTCCTTTTGTTGTCTAATTGCTCTGGCTAGGAATAGGTAGGGAGAGAGTGGGCAGACTTGACTAGTCCCTGATTTTAGTGGGATTGCTTCAAGTTTCTTTCCACTAGGTCCAGTGTAATTGTAATAGATCTGCCGTTATATGTTACTTGACCTTTTTCCCTTACTGCTTTTAATATTCTGTCTTTATTTAGTGCATTTGTTTTGATTACTATGTGTTGGGAGGAATTTCTTTTCTGGTCCAGTCTATTTGAAATTCTGTAGTCTCCTTGAATGTTCATGGGAATCTCTTTTTGTTGCGGAAATTTTCTTCTATAAATTGAAGAATTGAAGATATTTACTGGCCCTTTAATTTGGAAATCTTCGCTCTCTTCTATACCTATTATCCTTAGGTTTGGTCTTCTCATTTTGTCCTGGATCTCCTGGGTGTTTGGGATAGGAGTTTTTGTACTTTGTATTTCTTTGACCATTTTGTCAATATCTTCTATGGTATCTTCTACACCTGAGATTCTCTTTTCTATCTCTTGTATTCTGTAAATCTTCTGTTTCCTAGATTTTTCCATTTCCAGGGTTGCCCCCATTTGTGATTTCTTTATTGTTTATATTACCATTTTTAGGTCTTGGATGGTTTTGTTCAATTCCTTCACCTATTTGATTGTGTTTATCTGTATTTCTTTAAGGGTTTATTTGTTTCCTCTTTAAGGTCTTCTAGTGCCCTCCTTAAAAGAGTTATCTACTCCTCCTTAAAGGTATCTATCGTTTTCATGAGATGGGATTTTAGGTCAGAATCTTGCTTCTCAGGTGTGCAAGGGTATCTAGAGCTTTTGGTGGTTGGAGAACTGGTTTCTGATGGTGTCAATTTACATTGCTTTCTGTACTTACCTCTTGCTATCTGGTAATCTCTGGCTTGTTAACTGGCCTGGTTATCTCTGACCTGAGCCTGCCCAAGGTAGGTAGAGCTCTGTGAACTGTGATTGGTCAGGCCTTCTGGAAGCAGACAATGCTGTCTCTGATTAGGGGGGCCTCCTGAGTCCTGACAGCAGACCTCCTGATTGACAGACAGGCTCTGGGGTGTGGGAGAGGTTTAGGAACACCTGATTTTCCCTGGCAGACTGGAAGCAGGAGAGATCATAGGTCTGCTGGATTCTCTGGATGTCACAGCTGGGGCAGGTAATGTGGTGGGACTCTCACCTGTGACCCTGGTTATGGCAGACCTCCTGGGAGACACACTATCTCTGGGGTATGGGTTATGGGGAGTCAGGAGTACACAATGTGCCCAGGGCAGAGTTGCAGAAAGAAAGTAATACCTGTGTTTTTGTCTCCATGTGTGAGAAAGCACTAGGGTTATCAAAAGAGAAAAGTAAACACCATCCCAGAAACAAAACCTTTGATCTACTTTTCCTGTTTGCAAGATAAACCAGTTTAATGGTTGCACATAATTAGTGGTGGCAATAGCCAACCACTGTCTGATTTGACTTAAGGTCCATGCCACAGGAAGGAATCCATAAGTGACACTGCTTACAAAACCAAGAACCAAGTGACTGGATACCCCCAAAGAAGTAAGTTTAAAATCACCATTGAAAAGTCAGGCTTGCTCTAATGGTTCAGCCTTTAATATATCACTTGGTCATTTTCTCTTTTAGCTTTTATTTATTTATTTATTTATTTATTTATTTATTTATTTATTTATTTATGTTTTATTTTGATTTCTTTCTTTGTTCCTGGGTTTTGTATATTCTTGTTGTTTTTCCTTTTTTGTTTGTTTGTTTGTTTTTGCATTTGTTGTTTTGGCTATTATGTGCTAAGGTGGATTTTTATTTTCTGGTCCTTCCCTGTTCTGTGGGCTTCTTGTACCTTGATAGGCAGCTTTTTTTGACCAGGGTTTCTTCTCTTCCCCCTCTTATTATTTGTAGATTTTGTCTTTTCATACTGTCTCAGATATACCATGTTTTGTTCCTGGATTCTTATTTTTAGATTTAACATTTTCTTTCACTGATGTTTTTTCTATCTTGTCCTCAGTATCTCTCTCCTTGTCTTAGATTCCCTCTTCCTTCTCTTTTATTCTGTTGGTGAGACTTTCCTCTGAGCTTTTTTGCTTGGGCAAGCACTGACAGGGTCAGGAACTGAGATGGGACAAAGTGTCTGACAATGGCTAAGGGTTGATAACCTCAGGACTTCAACTATTTTTTTACTGTTCTTGTGGCCAAAAGCTGATGACTTTTAGTAATTTCAGAGAGAAAGGAAAAGAAAAAAGCCTCTCTCTCTGTTCTCCCCAAGGCCCAAACCTTAAATTAAATTCCACATGTTGTAGTAACCCCAACAGTAAACATATTTTATTACTACTTCATTGCCACAGCCTGGGCTTAGTCAGTCCCCTTCAATCCATGGGAATCAGAGGTTACAGCAGGTGGACATGGAGTTGACGACTACTAGCGTGGATGTAGCACTTCATAACTATAATTTTGCTACTGTTATGAATAATAATATAATTATCTGATATGCAGAATATCTCGTATGACACCATCAAAGTAGTCATGACTCACAGATTTTTAGTTTTGTTCTTAGTTTTTTCTTTCTCTAATATTCAATGTTTTTAATTGAATAAATTTGACTCAAACTAACAAAACACATCAGCTTTGTTGGATTTCTACTTACTGATGTATTAATTGAAGCTTATATTACCCATGTACAGATATCTAGAATAAAACTAAAATGGAGACTTGGATAAAAATGGACTAACTATCCTGACACAAAGAAATTTCATCACTTCTACTAACCATATTTCTAAACCATAAATTGCAACTTATTTATTAAAAACTTATTTTAGTTTTATATTCATAAGGAGTCAGCTATAATTTTTTAAGGCATTAAATATATAGCTCTTACCTGTGGTAAACTTTAAATGTCAATGTAAAAATAAACAGATTATAGATTTTTATAGGGAATTATGAAATGAAACATCAAATTTTATTTGATGTTTCATTTTACATACTAATGACAATTTAAAATATTTTAATATCAAATATTTTACAAGAATGTCAAAAGTCAAAACATTTTACATGTTATTAACAATTCACTTTATGGGTGCAACATAGAAAGTATGGGGCACATTTTAGATTAATTTAAATTTATAGAATTTATAATGGAGTTCAAAGAGGAAATCATTTAATTTCTTACATTAAGAACAAAACAAAACAACATTACATTAAAAACAACAACAAATTTTTTTTTAAAAAAATATCCTGTTAATTCAGAATGGTGAATTAACAATAGCCAATGGTGTATTCTGGGAATTTTTGAAATAACTGTTCTCTAGTACCAAATATACTTTAAGAAAAATGAATATTTATTTAGTGTCTGCAGTAGTTCTTTGCTTATTGATTAATTAAATAAAATTAAATAAATGAAGCTTGTGATAAGCTTGTGTATGTAATGAATCAGATAAATAATATATGAAACATTAAATAACATTAAATAAGTGAGTTAACATTTTGAAGCATACATAGATTTACTTGCCCAATTATCCAAAACATTAACCTAAATTTAAATTGCTCTATGTCCACACCCCTCAGTGTGTAGGTTTAACTTAAATTTTCAACCTTAAACCTACTGATGGCTAATATATAACTCCCTCCTTTGGCACTGGCTAGCATGGACACGGCTGTGAAATCATTTTTAAATACTTGGAGAATTTTTGAAAAGACATATCTGAATTAAATATTGAACAATTAAATCAAGATTAGAAAAATGAAGCCAGATATGTTTGTAATAGAAAAAAAAAACCCTAAATTATTGTTCAATGTATTTGTGGGCTCAGTTATTTTTTTTCTCTTTTGTATCTGTTCCACATCCCATACATATATCTATTACTGAGAGTAAAATACCCTCCCCAAGATGATCAGAAAAGAAGATTCTGAGTTTAAATTACATATGCTAGTGGGCTAAAGAAATGAATCAACTATTGAGAATTATTCTTGCAAGAAATCTGTGTTCAATTACCAGCATTCACATCACAGCTTATAACAACCATAACTGCAGCCATGGGAGATCTGCTGACATGTACATTACTATCTTTCCTAATTCACAAAGAATTTTGTGTTGAAGAGCATGAACATTGTTTCAGGTGTTCCTGTTAGAAAGAACAAGCATTTAAACAAACCCTGAAAACCTTTCGATTAAGGGCATCAGGTGTGTGTGTGTGTGTGTGTGTGTGTGTGTGTGTGTGTGTGTGTGTGTTTCTTTTTCCCCTTGTCGTTGGTGGGCTTAGGTGGAGAAGGAGGGGCCTGCTCTGCCTGGAGGTGGCTGTGTGCTCTAGAAAACATGTCACCCCTGTTTTCCCTGTTTGTTTTTTCTTGGCTAGTATATCATAAATGTAAAGCAGAGGAGGTGAAAGGCCAACCTCGAATAAAAACTCAAAGGAATAAGTATAGATAGCATAGTCAGGGACAGAGGGAGGGAGAGGCAGCGCCTGAAGTTCCTTTCTGTAAGTGTTTCTAGCTGAAGCAGCAGCAGCCCTATGGCCAGTGTGAGAGTACAAATCCTGACTTTTGGCCTGCAGGAGACCTCAGGGAGCAGCAGGTTAGCTGGCAGACAGAGAAAGCAGCAAGTTCAGGGCAGGCACTGCTATCTGAAAAGCAGCTCCATAGGTGCTGGAGGAGGGGCAGAGAGTAGAAGCTAGTCACCACCCAGGGAAGATGGCCAGGAATACCCTATGAGAAGCCGCAGAACCCTGCTCAAGGAGTAGGGAGGCATAGTCTGTGTCCCCCGCGGAACAACGGAGTTGGCTTAGGGGTCCTGGCCTGTAAAGAGGCTGAGGATGACAGGTTCTCATTCTCTCAGACACCCCAAACACCACTGGATGCCACAGAAGAGCTGAGGACAGAGTGGGGGCCCTTAGGCAGGCTCTGGCCCAGGGCCAAAGGGAAAGAGCAAGAGGAAGGAGCTATGGCAGGTTCCTGTAGGGAGGAGAATGTCTCTGGCTTGCTTGGTAGGTAGGTTGGCTTCAAGGAAAGTGTGTCTGAGAGCGCAGAGAGGTCTGCTGGTGGGAGGTTAGATGTAAGTCTCCTTAGAGTACACCTGAGCCAACTCTGGTGTTCCACTGGGACCTCAGACTGTGCCTCCCCATGCCCTGAGCAGGGTCCTGAGGCTTCTCACCGCCCAGTGTCTTCCTGGTGCTGGCGTGGGTTCAGTCAAACTTCCCCCTGCTCCAGCACTGAGGGTCCTGATGAGAAGAGATAGTCTATGGTTTTAAGGGGTTTGTCTGCTCGTCTCCGTCTCCTTTTGACTTCTTCTGTTGCTTGGTCCGTGAGTTAGATCCTTAGTGATTTATGTTGAGGGTCCAGTGAAGATGCACACACAGGCCTCATTTCAGTCTTGTCTATTTTGTCTGATAGTCCTGCTTTCTGTCATGGCTGTCATACTTTCTCTTTCAGTTTCAGTTCAAGGGGGAGCCCATGGAGGCTCTCTTTTCTTCCTTCTTTGTTTGTCTTTGTTTGCCTGATGGCCTTGGCAGCTATCATACTTTCTGTTTTGGTTTGAGGATGAGCCTGCTGTCATCTTGTCTACTTGTCAATGCAAGTTAATCACTTTCACTTTCAGTTTGGATTCATCCCAGTGTCTCACCCAGGGGTTGGTCTCCCAGGTGATTGGCTCCCAATGCTTTTTCCATCCTAGGGACACAGTGCAGGCAGACAGCCTTTAAGCCACACCAGAGAGAGTTCCCTAATTAGTAAGGGACTTTCACCACCTAGTCTGTCATATGTTAGATCTGTCCATGGTTTGTTTCCTTCGTGTTCCTTGTTATGGATTGCCTCCCCACCATCATCAAGGAACCCCAGGTTAGGGTGCTGAAACCCCTTCTGGTTACCTGTGGTTTCAAGGTTAGGACTCATGACCTGGACCAATTTTGGGAGTAGGCTGCTATATTGGCCTTCTGGGTATCAGCAGAGAAGTTGTGGGATCCTGACCTCTGGATGTGTGTTCTTTTCCTTGCCTGCAAGTTCGAAGTACAGTCTGGGATTATACTCCCCTTATTCTTTGTCTCCATCCTCCTTGCAGTCATCACCAGTCTTAACCATTCTTCCCCGGAGGAAGTGGTAGCTGCCCATAACCAACACTGGCAGGACTGACTGCCCCACTTTCTCTGGCAAACAGGATAATTTCAGCTATGAGGATGAGGGAGTCTCTGCTCCAGCCCTCTAGCTGTCAAGCTCCAAGCTGTCCTCTAGCTGTCCTGCTTTCTCAGGTCCCTCCCTCACTAACCTTTTGGCTCCTGCCACATCAGAGGTATCCCCAGATTACCTATGGCATGATTTAGGGGGACTTCACCTTCCAGCAGTCACACCTGTGGTGGTCACTCATAAGATGTCCCTATCCCTCTCCCCCAGAGTCCTCATTCTCCTCAGGTATATAGTGAGGCTTTCCTTGTCAATCTTGGCCCTGATGCAAGGACTAGGCCCTGGATTCCCACTCTTTTGGCAGACTTGACACTAATCAGAAAAGCCACCAATGATTCTGGCCCAGATTCCCCTTATTTTAAACAAGTACTAAAGAAGTGAGTCATACACCCCAGACCTATTATGATTGGTATAATCTTCCTGAGGCAGTGTTCTACCCTACTGTGTTTCCTATTCTGAGGTGTGTATACCATGACTTGCCTGAGAATCAGACTATGATTAACTTGGAATATAACCTTGGAGTTACTTTGGACATGCTCACTGACCACAGTGCATACATTAACATTGTCACTCAGGCCAGTATTGGATTGCATGCTTACTTTAACCAGGTGGCTGGTCTTGCCTTTAAGTCCCTTAGAGCATGCACCCCTTACCCCTTCTGCTTATTTTGCCACATTGTCCAGCAGTCTGGGGAGTCATTCACAGACTACCTGCCCCATGTGACTGAGGCAATCTAAAGGCAGGTCAATGCTGGCCCAACCAGAGGCATGCTCATCAGCAGCTTGCATGGGAGAGCCTTAAAGCCCCTACTTCCAATGCTGTGGCAGCCATAAAGAATGATGATATCCATAAATGGATTGTTGCCACCAGGATGCTGGCCCTATTGCAGCCCTGACAGCTTCCAAGGATACCTTGGTCACAGGGTATGTACAGAGGACACACCTTCCTCCTGAAGGGCCTGTGGCAAGCCTAGTCACCTCAGATGAGGCTGCCCTTCACTTCAGCTAGACCCAAGACCAGATGTCCTCATTGTAACAAAGATTTTCATTGTCATTCTCAAAAGCAGGAAGACAATTTAAACTCCAAAAAAGTGTGTAGAAGGGATCCCTGCTCAGCCAGTAATCTTTTAGACTTTGCCTATGTTTTCTAAATCCCTGATGATGACTGTACATTTAGATGGTATACCTGTTAACAGGTTGGTTAGCATAGGGTCAGATGTCACTATAACAACAAAAAGTCAATCATCACGGTTTCCCCATTGGAGATTCTGTCCAGGTCCCTTCATTATGGGAGTTGGAGGACAACAGGCCATAAAAATGACTACCCAACCTGTCCATTGACAGGACTTGGATGGCAATCAGGAATCATTTACACCTATTGTGCTGCTGATGTTCCACACAACCTTTGGGGAAGAGATATTCTTACTAAGGATGATCGAGCATTTTTTGTTTGTTTGTTTATTTTTTTTAATGTTATGTTATACAGCATGACCAACTGGACTGCATAGGTCACAAGTCAGGAAACACCCTCAATTCTAATGGCCACTGCCCATCCAGTGCCAATTAACATCAAGGTACCTGACCCTATACTGTTGGCCTGGCTGCCTAAAGCTGTTATCTTCATGGACCAGTGTCCTGTTTTGGAATCTAAGCTTTGCTCTCAAGGAACTGGACTTGGAACAATTAGCTTTGCTTCATTTAGGAAACATAGGCAAACCTCAACCTGCAGACATAATACTCCCATTTTAGTAATTAAAAACAAGTCAGGGAAATATAGGCTTCTACTGGATCTGAGAGCCATTAATGAACACATGAAAATGGAGACCACTCAAGCAGGACTTCCTTATCCTAGTGCTATCCTACCAATGTACCATGTGATGATTACTAGATATTAAGGATTGCTTTTTCCAGATCCCTCTGGCACCACAGGATAGATCCCATTTTGCCTTCACAATGTGGGAGCCTAATTTGAATAAACCAGCTAAAAGATATCAGTAGACAGTCTGGTCTTAGGACTTAAAAAAAATACTCTGACCATTTGTCAGCTATATGTGGCTGAAGTTATACAGAGTGTCCCCAGATATGTCATTGTAGTCCATTACATGGATGATATGCTTGCACACCATAGCCTGCCCGATCTTGGAATGGTATCCTCTCAAGTGTTGCTTAACTTAGAAAAACTCAACTTGAACTTTGCTTCTGAAAAGATTCAGATAGTTCCACCATATGCCTTCCTGGGCTTTTCTATTTCTGACAGGAATAAACCCCTGGCTTTCTCCATTATGGTAAAAGAGTCCTATTCCCTTGTGGAACTACAACAATTGTGTGGAAGTATTAGCTGGCTCAAACCTTTCTGCCTATTCTGGACCAGGATATGAGTTACCTCTTTTCTCTTACCAATGTTAAACTAACATCTGAGGCTAGCAACCCACTACATAAAGTTATGACACTCCAATCTGTATCAACTCCGGAAAGGCATAATCCAAGGGAACTTCTCCTGGTCATCATTTTGTGGTCCCTTGAGGGGGTCCTAGGAGTGTTATGGCAGAATAGGCTCCTCAAGTGGTTGCACCAGGCCCACTCTAATTTACTTAAGATTACTTTAGAGTTTGTGATTGCCTTCTGCCCTGCCCTTAAGGCAAGAGGCTTAGCAAAGAGAACTTATAAGAGGGAAGCAGGCAAAATAATTCTACCATTATGCTTACAATACTTTTAATAATTATGGGCATATTCCATCAGCTTTCAAGAAATGAGGTCGAGGTTCATAGGCACATTGAATAATCACATGCCACCAGATAAGCTTCTTACTACTTTGTCATAGCTACCAATTACATTTAAACCCCATAGCATACCTCACTCTTGCCCCACTTCCAACACAACTGTGGCCTTTTCTGATTCTAATAAAGCTAGGTATGGAGTTCTTATCCAAAGATGGGGGAGAGGGTACATAACTCACATTCTCCCCAATCCTGGCTCAATGCAACTAGATGAATTATTTGGACTCCTGAAAAATTTTGAGCATTGTCAACAGGAGCCAAATAATATTTTCTCAGATGGTCAAAATGCAGTAGAATCTGTCCATCCCCCGTCCTTCTCCTATATTATAAAGCAAAACAGCCCTATACATGTCTGCATGTAATCTATCCAGAAGGCTCTCGAGAGTAGGGCACATGTAAGATCACCTTGATTATGACTGTAGACATGGAATTGCTAGAAGAAATCAGGATGTTATAACAGCAATTTCACCTTTCTCTTCAGAATTTACATAACATCTTGCCTGAATTGCCTATGTCACAATGTAAGCATCTTACAAGGTCCTGTGCATTGTGCATTCCTCTTGCACCACTGGGGCCTCTTGGAGGTTAAGAGGAGTTAACCCTAGAGGTCTACTGCCCAATGCAATCTGGCAAATGTTATCCATTTCCAAGCCTTTGGTAATCTTAGGTATGTACATGTTGTAGATACTTGCTCTGCCTTCACATACACAGTGGCCAATGACATGTGAAAAGGACTCTTATGCTATTAAGACCATGAAATCAGCAATGCTGGTAATGCCTTGAGCATTCATGACTGACAATGAATATGCTTATTCATCTCAGCAGTTCAGCACCTTCTTATTCCTCATGGAGAATCAGTCACTCATTTGAGATTCCCTATAATCCTCAAGGACATGCAATTGTAGAAAAAGCAAATCACTCCTTGAAGCAAGTACTTGCTCATGTCACCTCCCCAGTATCCAAAAGATTTCCGTATGTAGCACTGGTGAAAGTCTTATTTCATGTGAACTTTATTTGCTTTGCTGAGAAAGGACTAAGCCCTGCTTATAAACATTGGGCATTTTTTTGCAGAAGGAAACTCCCTTCCCTTTGGTTAGATGGAGGAACCCAATGACTTCTCAATGGCAACTGTCCACTATAGCAGAATTTTTCCTATCTAATTAATTTAAATATTAATGCCACAAGAAACGTGATTGGAGAGGGAAAAGGGAAGCTGAGCTAGGAGTTTGAGAGATAGAAGAGAAAAGGAAGTAAGATGCAGGAAGAACAGAATGATCCAGATTCCTTGTGGCCTTAAATAGCAACAGGTAGTTATAAATATCTTGTAAGGGATGGATAATTACAAGACAATTTGTCTTATCTAGGTGGGAAATTTATATCAATATCAATTGGCTTTCAGCAAATTGTGTGGACGTTTTGTGGGGTGCGAATCTAGTGATATAAATCTGACTTATAAATTACAAGTCTCTAGAGTTTTGATTTTACTGAGTTACTGGAATTTGGGACCACTGACCAAAGGAGGTGGATGGCTGGGAATGTGAGCAGAACGGGGTGAGAGACCAGAGATCGGTTGCTGCTGGGGCTAGCCTAGAGGCAAAACTACTGAGACCTCTGGGGCAGTAAGCAGATGGGTGTAGCGAGGGAATCAAGCTCTATGTTTTTAAATATTTCCCGCAGCAACAGCCTGCTCCACTTCTGACAAGGGGTCAAAGTTTATGTTTGTGTTTCCCCCCAGCGCACAATATGGCTTCCTCAAGAGATGCTCGGCTGGCCACAGACCCGGGGGTAAAGGAGCCAGAAGAGAACCAGGACTGGGAATTGTAATGTAAATACTGTGTTTATTAATTTTTTTTTTCTTCAGCCTGGAAGGATCGGTGAGCTCTGGGCTTCCGTCCCCATTTTTTTTTTTTTTTTTTTTTTTTTTTTTTTTTTTTTTTTTTTTTTTTGCTGTGGCAGTTAACTCTCCGGCCTTCCCTGTCCTTTTCTATTCCAATATGAGTTTGGGTTTGCCTTTCATGGACCTAGTAACTTCTACACAATGATTAGAAAGCACCTAGCCCATGGAGGAAATTCCCTGCCTACCACCAGCGTCTCCTCTGTTGGCCCTTGTGTCCAACTACACAATATGGCCATGAGGGACTTGCATGGTTATCAAACCTACAGCACCAAGTTAGGCATGGAACTTGACGTTCCCCTTACTGATTGCAACTCCCCAAAGAATCTCCAATGCATAGCACATCCACCTCTGCCTCACTGTCCAAGGAGTCCCTCAAATATCCACTTTTGTAGGACTTTCTATCCCTTTGGAGCACAGCCTGCACTAGGCGGAAGATTCACGGGGGGGGGGGGGGGCTACCTGGTACTGTCATCTAACTTCAAACTTGGCATGTGGAGGTTTATTCACACACTGCTTCCACAATAATCCCTGTGTTAACAGGGGTCACATTCAATTCTGATATGACCCCATTATGAGTAATTGCAATCTATTTGGTCCCTATAATTGTCTCAATTTACACCCCCTTACTATCCTAAAATGTGCAGAGACTGTCAATGTATCTAAGCCAGTTATGGCACTATAGGTGCAGGAGATACTAAATCAACATCTTTATCAAGCCATGTACATTTTACAATAACAGAGTGACATACTGGCAGAAGAGCTGGTCCTTGTCTCTATCGGCCTGCTCCTATAGGTTTCACTCAATCTACCTAATCCCTTACCAGACACATACCACTGTTTAAGTATGACAACAGTTGGCACAGTATCTTGAAGGTACTTAGTCAGACAAATTCCTTAACGATTCTGTGTTGTTAAGGCAGAACATAGCCAACCCCAACATGACCAGGGAATCTGTGCTCTCCCTAAATGGGAAAAGTGTGGGGCAATATTAAGATGCTGTTTAACCCTTCATGGACAGCCACTTATGCTATGATGGGAGGAGTTGTCACACTAATAATTACTTTGTTTAAGTGTCTAGCACAGCATATTTCCATGCAGCCCTCCGTAAATAACACTGCTCTTGAAAATCTTGATTGTGGTCCCACTAAGGAAGTGATCAAAGCATGGATGGCAGAGATCTATGAGACCACCATGCAGACTGTTCCTCATCTGCACCTGTGTGACATACCTTCAGAGTGATTATCTCTTTGAGGGCTGGTAGTCAATGAGGGGTAAGATTCTGGAAGACAGGACAACCTAAGACAGGAACAGTCCAGTATACTGAGAATCCTCCAAGGTGGGATCAACAATATCCAGGCAATAGAACCTTAGCTCCCACTAGCCCCTCAAAATCTAAAACAAAAGGGTAAAAATACAGGGGACTAGGGCAGTGACTGGGGCAGGGGGCCTGGGCCATGTAGCCACACAGGTGACTCCTACAGGAAGGCCTAATTGAATACTTCCTGGGAGACCAAGGATTGCCCACAAAGACAATGCCAGCCAGTCATGAACAGCCATTTGAAAGAGATTCTTTCTTGGGACCAAATGTGTGAGGGGGATAGTATTAAAAGAGCTTGCAGCAGCATTCAAACCTGCCTCTGGAGTCTATCCCATTGATTCCATTCCATCTCAGAGAATTTTATATGTATTTATATGTATACATTTATTGCAACATCTCAGTATTGCTATGTTATATAATTGGTAATGTTACTGGAATATGAAACCTCTGCCCTCTAGAAAATGTATTAATAAATAGTCCTCCTAGACAGATCTAGTTCTCTAAACTGTTAGGATTCCCTATACTAGCAGACCTGGACATTTTATTGATATGATTGAGAATGATGACTAACACCTGGTCTCCAAGCCACCTGGTCACCACATACATACAAGGTTGGGAGAATATGCACAACATATAAATGATTCATCAGAATTCTTTGGCAAATCTTTATTTATGCTTTATCATTGGAGGTGTTTTATGTATCACAAGAGCCTAAGTTAGAGAAAGTATGCTTGGCACAGCCCTGAAAAGGAGGAAATTTTAGAGCACACATCTTACTTCTCTGGACTCTCCTGTAAGACAACTTTCATCTATGATTGAAATTTGTTCTGCTGCAGTAGATAGGTTTATAGACATGATTATTTTATACTCAAATCATTATAACAGCTAATCTTAACATAGTCTTACTTCTTATATACATTAAAGCTGGCAAGTATAGCTTCAGATATTAGGATTTGTCTTTTAAAAACTACTGGCATAATTTAGATTGTAGGACTGAAGGTCAAGAGACGTCTATGAAGTCCCAGTGCATATATCCTTCATTTACTATTTTAAAATGTACTTAATTGATGTATATAGATTATTTTTCTGCAAGTATGTATGTGTCCGACATTAGTACCTGGTGCTCATAGATGAGTGAAAAAAGAGTGAAGGGTCCCCATTAACCAGATTTACAGACAGTAATAGCCCACGATTTTAATTTCTTCCTTTGTATGCTGTGATTGCTTGAATGTACTTGGCTCAGAAAGTGTCACTGTTAGTAGGTGAGACCTTGTTGAAGTAGGTGTTTCCTTGTTGGAGGAAGTGTGTAGTTTTGGGGTTTGGATTTAATACCCTCATCCTAGCTCCCTGGAAACCACTCTACCCTTGTTTGTATTCAGACTTAAGCTTTTCTTCAGCTAGAAACAGCTCAGTCTTAGGCTGGCTTTGAACTCCAAGATCGATTTGCCTTTGCCTCCTGGGATTAAAAACTTTCACTACATGCCTAGAACTACAGTTAGCTGGGTGGGCTCTTGCCCCAAGGTTACCACTCCCGTAACTCAATTTAATATCATTGAACATATGATTCAGGTCCATTAACCTTCTGGTGTCCCTTTAATACTCAAAACATATATTTTATATTTTTCTTTTCTCAACTTGCTATGCTTGTTTAAAACACACTTCATGAACGTTAACAAGAGAACAAGTTTCTGCTGGGCTTTTCTTATGCATCCGTTGTCAATACAATCAATATAAATTTTTACCTTAGCATCAGGTAGATACTTTAGACAATGGCAAAAAGCAGCCACATCACTCACCAAAATACTACAAAAATATTTTCTAGGTCACATACTGAAATTTTTCTTTACTGAAATGTCTTCAGCCAGGTCTGCACAGTTCAAATAACCCTCACCCACAAAGTCTTCTATATTCCTACTAGGGTGGTCTAGTAAGCCCCCGTTTCCAAATCCATAGACCCCAAATCCACATTCTTCCAAGTGAAAGGATGGTCAGGCCTATCGCAGCAATACTAGACTCCTGGACCCAACTTCTGTCTTAGTTAGGATTTCATTGCTGTGAACAGACACTGTGAGCAAAGCAACTCCTATAAGGACAACATTTCATTCGTACTGGCTTACAGGATCAAAGGTTCAGTCCATTATCATCAATGGTTCAGGAGGAACTGAGAGTTCTACAGTTTCCTCTGAAGGTTCCTAGAAGACTGGCTTCCAGGCAACTAGAATAAGGATCTTCAAACCCATACCCATAATAACACACTTTCTCCAACAAGGCCACACCTCTTCAAAAAGGCTTTACCTCCTAATAAAGCCACTTTCTGGGCCAAGCATATTTAAACCAATACTCATGCCCATCTATTATACCTGGATGTACAGTAAATTCTTGAGTAGTTCATCTGCTTCTTTCCAAGATTATTACTACTGCCCTGAAAGAATTATAAATACCAGTGTTTAATTTGTAGTTTTCAACTTTTGAGGATAGTGTAAGAGGCATATTTGTGACCATTTCCAAAGCTGCACTTCCTCTGTCGCATGTATAAGGTTAGAAATACTTAGATTTGATTTTCTTGCCTGGTGGGTACTTCCTGGATGACCAAAGGAAGAAGGTTCATATTATTTGCTGTGTAAGTCTGAAGCTAACAAATCCCTGGGTTTTTTTTCCAGATGGCAAATGGATACCTTATATGTCTGTTTTGGCCATACTATCTTTATACCAATGTTTGCCTTCCCACAGTTGTTACAATAGCCTGGAAGCCTTTGTGTTTCATAGCAACCAGAATCTGCTTGTTCTCTTCTATGAATATCATGTTTTTCAGAGTCAATGCAACTGCTATTGTGAGATTTGAATATTTTAACATTACAATTTCATTGGAGATGTCCAAATTCACCACAATTAAAACATTATACATTTTGTTTCCTGAGACTTATACATATGGCTTGCACTGTGATATTGGCATGATCTCCTGAAAGACAATACCAGTTGTCTCTCTTATCCATTCATCTAGCAGGTCTTGTTGTGCTTTCAATGTTCTGATTGTTCTCTTATATTTAGTATCTACATCTTCAAATGCCAAGATCTCTGTTGATCACTCTTTAGTTTTATTGTCTGATATGGCTCTATTTACAGCTCAACCCAATCTCTGTATGAAGTCTGTAAAATCTTCTGCATGACCCTGTATTACCTTAGTAAATGAGGTAGATTTTTCTCGTCTTTTCAATCATATCCCAAGCTGTTAAAGCTGTAACACAACATTATGCACTTATGACATCATCAGATTGGATTTGCTTTTCTAGGCTAGCATAATGCCATTTAGTAAGCAGGTCATGTAGCTGCCTTGCTGTATTAAGTTGTTCTATTTTCATGGCTTTGTGCCTCCATCTTGACAACCATTGTAACTGTTAACCAGATTCTATCACAGCTGACACCAATCCCTTCAAATCATGGGGAATAACTCTATGCTGCATAACCCAGTCACTTAAAATTTCATTAATGAATGGAGAATGCAAGATATATAATACAACAACCACTTTAAAATGCTTTAGATCTATCATTTTTATTGAACATCATGCCAACTCATTATAAGCATGATGACCATTGCAATCAGACATGCTGTACAAAGACTGGAGAGGCTGAAGTTGCCTGTGCAGTTCTAGGCAAATCCTCCCATGGTATACTCCACTGAACTCTCTTTCTCCCCTTACTGACTTCTGCTTTTCCTGGAACTCTTGTCTCACAGGCGTGCTCTGGGCACCTGACAGTGAAAGTACTTGAAGCAGAGAGAATGGCAGTCTGTCTTCCAGATTAGTTTTCTTCCCCTTTTCATCTTACAGTAAGTTCCCAGTCTCAGATACCAATCCTGAGCCCTGTTCTTCTCTTCCCACTGGTTCTTTTCGCTTTTCAAGTACTTCAACCTCTATCTGCAAACTCTCCAAGTGAATAACCAACTCTGTAGTCCTTTGAACACAAGAAACTCCCAAGTTTTCAACTTCACCTCTATCTTTGTCAAAATGGTATGCACAAAAACTATGAAGAGGAAACAGGACACACAAACACCCTACAGTGCCAAAGCTAGGCAGGAAACCACTTAGTGCCAGTAGCTGCTATTTTGCCACCTCCTTAAACAACATTGTCAACCCAGTAAATCCTACTGATTCCTTTACTACATTAGAAACAGAGTTAGCCATTATGCCTAAGCCATGTTAGAGGCCACCTGGAGGTTTAGATTTTATTTAAAACTTACTTTATTTAGGGTTCTTAAATGTTTCAACTTCCTTCTTACCCAATGACCAGAGGTAGGGGGGAAAGGTTAATGGGAAAAGGGTGTTGTGTACCTGTTTAAAAGTACTTCCTTGAGGCAATTCTACTCTTCAGTGATAAAGTACCAACAGGCTAGTTCAATAGCAAACACCAAACACAAATCACTACCTGTGGTACTATTTAGCAGAAACAACAAGGCTCTACTGAATCTGCTTGTGTCTACAGAAGCAGCCAGAATCATGCAGAATACCACAAGAAATTCTTTGGTGCATTTCTCTCCAGAGAAGACCAGCAAAAACCAGTGAAGCATTGCATGGCTTAGGAAAGGAAGAACCACCTCTCACTCTTAGTGGGGTTCTATTTATATTCTTTCTAAACATCATGTGCCCTCTCAAATGTCTCTTTTCAGCAAAAAAATCACCTGCCCTCACACCACACAGCTCCCAGGAAAACATCTGACACAACTAAATTGTTAAAGAAACCAGAAATTTTCACTTTAAAAGCCCAAGACTATTAAAAGTGATTTATCGCTATAAAGCAATATTTTGGTGGATTTTCGTTCCTGTGTTGGCATGAATGACCTCTAGGTTTCTACAGAGACCCAAAAACTTCCCTGGCATTTAGTCTTCAGTGTAGGCTAATGCCAGGGAGGGAAGATGGGAGTGGGTGTGTAGGTGAGATAAAGACAGGGAGGGGTAGGATAGGGGGTTTCCAAAGGAGAGACTTGGAAAGGGGAAACATTTGAAATTTAAATTAAAAAATATTTAATAAATGAAAAGGAAAAAGAAGTTCCAATTTACTCTCTCAGCCCACAGCTTCTCTTGAAGAATGGCTGCAGCAGCCAGAGTACTTACTTAACATTTGCTTCTCTCAGTAGAACTACTAAGCAAAGACATAGATCAAATGATGGATCTTGAACTATAGTAATTTTCTTATAGTCACAAGAAAGTAATTGGCGAATAAGTATTATAATTAGGAATCAAAAAATTAATACATTATTATAACTGTAATATCATAAATTATAACATACTAAACATAAGAGAAATTTTAGAATAAATGCAAATGTAGATTAGAATCTTCCATTGTATATACTTTAAAATTGGAAACTTGCAGTAAGAAAAATGGTTACTATGCTGTTAGCTATCTGGAGAATAGCTTGACTAAAACACACAAAAAAATTTATCATCATGTTGTAAGTAAATGATGACTTTTTGTAAGATCTTTGTCTCTCTTTAAACCTGCATGTTTAAATATGTAATTTAATCAACTCAGAAGCCAATTAATACTATGCATTTGATGAATAAAGTCTCCCTGTCTTGCAAAAGACACAAACCATAGAAAGTAGTAACCAAATCACATGTTTGGTTTATTCATAGGGAACAAGAAAGGACTATTCAGAGTATACCATAGGTGACAGGGACATCTGTTCTTTTGATGATACCTAATCTTATTTCAGTCATGAGATTGTTGAGATGCCATACTTGCTTTGGAAGCAAGGTAATACTTCTCTCCCTAAAAAGTGCATGCATATAAATATCTTATTATATACTGTTGTTATAAGTATATAGGTTCATGTATTTTTATACTATGTGCTTTATTGGAAAGATGTACATCCACATAGCATGAGAGACAGAAAGGAGAGAAACAGATGCAGTGAAAGACAAAGAAAGACAGAAACCGAGACAGAAAAGCATAAGAATGACAGGAATAAGTCCAGTTTTATATGACAAAATAAAGCATACTAAAGAATATCAAAGAACATATTCAAAGATAACATATCATAAGAAAAAAGTGTTAATATCAACTCAAAACTGAAGGGCTTTCTCTCTTTTTATAAGAAATCTACACCTCAGTAAAATATGATAAAATATTTTCATAGTATGGCAATAGAAATGAATAGTATACTTATATAAAAATGTCTATTGTATTTTCCAGAACTCATTTCTAAAACAGCCATTTCTGAGAAGTCGTTTTGTGCTATCAGAATAGAGCTAGAATCATGCTACTACTTTCAATTCTTCAGAAGCATAAATCCTTTCAAATGCAAGTGAATCCTAAAAATAGTCTATGTCCAGTAAGGATTAATCAGACTCTGTTCATGTTATCAGTTATTTATATTCCATTTTTACAACTGAGCATCCCTACTGCCATAATGAACAAAACACATGCAGTGCTCAGTTGCTGAGGCATAGCTTACAAGCTGATTTTATTGCTTTTGACACATTGAACAACTGAAGAGCCCATTCGCACAGGCACATTAGGATGCCAGAAGTGCATTCCATTCACTTGCCATGTGAAATCACTCCACAGATGAATGTATGGCAAATCTTGCCTTTCTATTCTTAAACAAATCCATAGCACACAATGAACTATACCATTAGTGAAGAATGAGTTCTTCTAACAGAATTTAAACACTATTTTATTAGATACTTGAGTCAATCCCCAGTAATAGTTTTGATAGATTTGCAGTTTACAGATTTTCTTCGTGATAATATGTAAATTTGGAATTTATTGAACTGCTTTTTATGAACTGTAAAAATATCATCAGTATCCATTCTAAAGAATACTTTACTTTGGTTTGTTTAGACTATTAGTATTAGAGCTCTGATAGCATTATAATTAATTTTTATTTCATTATGCATGCTTGAAGTAAATATTCTAAATATACTCCATCTGACTTTCATAAAGGGAAAAAACATATGTATGGATATATCCAAATATAAGCAAATGCCTATTGTTAGTATATATATATATATATATATATATATATATATATATATATATAT
>NC_034593.1:65916340-65922570 GCF_900095145.1 Mus pahari
TATATATATATATATATATATATATATATATATATATATGTGTGTGTGTGTGTGTGTATATCCATATATATATATATATATGGATAATTGTACATCTTTTTCAGAAGTAAATTTTTCCTCAATCTTATATTTAAAATAGGCTATTTTTCTTTAGAAATTTCTCATGTGCAACTTTATTTTCATTACATGTCCTTATTTCCTATTGTGATATCTTTATTTCATGCAAAGTGTAACATATGGTCAATGCCATACAATGCAGGCTGTTTGACAGAATTAGAGACTGTTATAAAAAATGAATCACTACAAGCACTTATTTTCATGTCACATTTATTTTCTTGCAACATAAAAATCAGACTGATAAAAAGGAAAATGCTTATTCATTTTTGTAGACTCATTGTAGACAATGACACTAAAATGAAATTTTAGAGTTGTTTTAAATCAAGCCAAACATCTATTATTCTTAACTTATTCATGTCTGTGGCTTTAGCAACAATGAAGTTTCTGAGATATTTGACTACAAAGCAAGTGAATTAAAAGCAATTTTTTAAAGATGTCACTGTTACCCCATCTCCATATTATATTTCAGCAGACATAGCATCTTAAATTTTAATTCATGACACTTATCATTGTTCATAAATGTTTAAGATAATGTCAAATTTGTCAATGTGACACAATCATCATAATTCCATATACCAATCTAAATGGGAATTGAATGTTGTTCTTCTTGTAAATATTTAACACTATATTCAGATTAATAACTGATAAATAAATGAATAAATTTATTTTACTCACTTTAGAACTCATTTCTGAATAAAAATGAATTTCAAATAAATATTAATTTGAGAATGTATTTCTAGTATGTATAACAATTTATTTTGTGGCATGGAATCAGTTCCAACCACTTTTAACACAGTTCATATACTATGATGTGCTTTGTAAATTTTTGATGAATTGACATTAAGTAATGCAAGTAATTTGATTGACAAAAATATTGCAGATGCATTTGGGATTGCTGATTGCTTGTAGAATTGTTGACATCAGATATCAATCCCTAATTCTTTCAGACTTCACAGAGACACACTGGCTTTGTTTTTCTATATTCTGTATTAATAGAGCTTAAATTGATGTCTCCATTCTCTTCTATTTTTTGTTTATTTATACATTTTATATCCTAATATCAACTCCCCCTCCTCCCAGCACCCCCACATGCAGAACTTCCCCATTCCTCCCCCATTTCTTCTTTGAGAAGAGGGAGTTTTCCTATAGGTATCATCACCCTGCTATACTTCCCTTTGCCCCCCAATCCCAACCTAGGAACATACTGTGGTCAGACAAATCCATTTAAGGGAACAGGGTCCACAGGCAGGCAGACAACAGGTTCAGGGTGAGCCCTTGCTTCTGTTGTTGGGTATCTGAAACATATGTGCAGGGGGCCTAGGTCCAGCTCATGCTTGCTCTTTGGTTGTTGATTCAGTCTTTGGGAACCCCCAAGGTTCTAGGTTAGTTAATTCTGTTGGTCATCCTGTGGACTTCAAGTCCTCGTTCAGTCCCTCAATACTTCTTCCAACTTTTCCATTAAATTCCCCAAGCTCCATCTAAAGTTTGGCCATAGCTCTCTGCATCTCTTTCTATTGGCTGCTGGGTGGAGATTCTCAGAGGAAAGTCATACTAGACTCCAATATGTAAACATAACAGAGTTTCAATACTAGTGTCAGGGATTGGTTCTTGATTTTGGGATAGGACTCAATTTCGGGCAGTCATAGGTTGGCCATTGTCTTCTGACCATTTTTAATTACAAATTTTCCTCATTTAAACAATTGAGATTTCTCCTCTCTTCAAGGTAAGCTAATCAATATGGGACTTCATTTGAAATATTGAGAGTCATTTTTTTAGGATGTGTATCTCTTCCAAATTATTATTTTTTAGTACTCATATGAGTGCTTTTACTCTCATAAAATATAACCACTTCTAAAAGTAGTAAATATTTTACCTCTTTAATTTTAGTCATTTTTCAATTTCTTCCAGGTAAATTTAAAAAATCTATAGGCAAACAATAAGCAAACTCACAGACAGTTTGCATTCAATGAGAAATCTCTTGAGAAAAAAAATGGATGTGTAAATAATCTTAATCCAAATACGTGCCTAAAATCAATTATATTGAAACAAGTAATGTTAATTAAACATTAACACTGATATAGCTTCACAAAGTGAAGAGAGTAAAAGACTTTGGAGTCCTTAACTCTAAACTGGACATCTTTATCAATCTCCTCCCTTCAAGACTAACAGAAACTGGTATCTAACAGAAACTGAAACAGAAACAGAAATATTGTAAGAGCTATATGAGGTGAATTACTCCAACAAAAAATCATCTTCCAGATACAAATAAGACTAAAATTCATATGAACTCACAGATTTGGAATAGCCTGTATAGGAAATAAACAGGTTCAGACCAGACAAAATTTCGAATTGTGAAGAGGAAATGGACACAAATTCTCATTCCTAAAGAAGAAGCTACCTTCAACTGATACCTTCTGGGAATGGTGATTATTAATAATCCCCAGCAAAGCATCATTAGGTGTGTTTAAAACAGTCCAATCTAGGCCTCATACCAAGAGCTCCTTGGTAATGTAAAGTGGACTCCATATTTTGTGTACTCTTTTTTTTTTTTTAATTTTATGTTTTGTCTTATTGGGGTCTCATGGCTCTTTTGAATTTCAGTTTTTGTTTAATTGCAGGTGGCAGAATGTCTAGTGGGCAGGTAGGGGAATGGACAGCATCTGGAAGGGACTTGGGGAGGTGAAAATATAACCAAAATTTTTGCATGAAAGCCTTAAACTTAAATTTACATGTTAATATTATATAAAATTTACATATTTGGCAACTTGTAAAATACTGACATGTGAATATTCAGTAAATATAATTTATTATTTTGAAATATGTTTTAATTGGATACTTCAGAATACTGCATTGCAAACCTACGTGCATCCAGATCAGAACCAGCTAGTTACATGTATGTAGATTCTGAGATCAATAATTCTAAATAATTGACACTATCATTATACTTAGAGATACTGACTTAAGTAATAAAATTTTATCATGTAGAGTAGGAGAAAGAAAATCTTAGAAAAGACAAGAAAGGCAGGAGGTATTGCATTTTGAAAGAATGCACAGTCTGTAAAATTAAGTAACCATACTCAAAAAATTGATAATTTCTCAATCTGTATTATTTAACTTTTATTTCAAGTGAATAGTGAATAGTTAAGCAAATTATCCCAGTATGATGTTGTATCACATGGACAAAAATATTTCAACATTTTTCTTTTATAATTTTGATACAGAACAATATATTTTAAATAGTCCATCACTGAAGTAAATATCATCTATTAATTTTATAAACATCAGAATAATTTTTATTTAAGAGTATAATTCTTTTGTCTACAAAAGTAAAATGAATTCTTATGTAAAAATGATAAAGGAAAAACATTTTTGTAATTTTCAGTAAAAATAGAGATGTTTTGTGTATATTGTATTTTTCCCATTAGTTTTAGGTATTAGTAGGTAATAAAGATAGCGTGGGGATATACAAAATAATTATCTGATGCAAATTAATTCAGTGGGTATCAAAAACAAAAACAAAACAAGACAAAAAATCAACAAGGAAAACAAAAAAAAAATCAAAGGAGGACAAAGGGGGAACAGAAATGGAACAAATGAAGAAAAATAGTAGATATAAACTCAAACACACAAATAACCTAAAGATAATTATAGCCATAGTGCCTCTGACACTATGCAGATGTTAGAAGTGCAGGATCTATGGAATCCATACAAGATGGGAGGAGTGGTGCGGTGAAGACTGCCAGACGTTCGGTTGAAGAGGTGGGGATAATGTGAGTTGATTGGACCTATCAGAAAAGATGTAGAAGAAAATACTGCATGGTTCTATGAAATCAGAGCCTCAGCTGCAGTGGAAACTCAAGGGTATTGGGGATGTTAGGACGATGCAGCATCTACCAAGACAAGCTGCAGTTACAACACCAAGTTAGCCACGGCTGAGAGAAAAGCATCCTTCGCTGCAGTAGGCAGAGCTAGCTAGACTACCAAAGCTCTTTGGTTCCCAGAAAACTGATTACCATATTCTAGAGATTACCAGATATGGTATGTTCTCTACAGTATTTGGTTTAACTTTTATTAAATTACTCCTTAAATTATTCCTTATGATGCCCTGATTTTTACAATTCATAATATTAGTCTGTAGTATATGTAGAAAGTGAATAGATTGATTAATAATTTATAGTGCTCACAATCCAACACCCTGGACTGTTGAAGAGATTAGACTCTTAAACTGTTGAAAATTTTAAAGTCTATGGAGACTTTTAAAACTGGTGCCTTATTACATTAAAAGATAAGCATAAGAACTTTAAGTCAAGAAATAGAAAGTTATGGTTCTAAACTTATATGTCTATGTGTCAATCACACCATGGGAGTAGGAATGTAATGGTTAGCATTGTCAACCTGAAAAAAACTATAAATATTTGCTAGCCATTGCCTTATATCCCTCAATGAAGGTTGTTTGGTATGTAGTTGGCTTGTGAATATATCTGTGGGGTATTGTGTTAATTAAGTTACTTGTTGTGTTAAAACTGTATCCACTGTGGGAAACAACATTCCTAAGCAGGAGCTGGAACTTCCATTTTAAAAATAGATAAATCAGGCTAAACCTGTTAAATGAGCATACAAAGCTCTATGTACTGATTTATCTCCACTGAAACCATAGATACCACTTGACTAGCTGTCTAAAGCTCCTGAGGCAGCAATTTTCCTGCAATATGTGATCATGACCTAATATAATCCTTAAGTTGCTTTCTGTCTGAATATCTTAACACAGCAACAGGATTGAGGCTCCACACCCACCTCAGTTTCATCCCTGGGTCTGCATTTGAACATCTGTGGCAGCTGTCCTTGCCCTTCTACCATCTTTTGTTGATCCAACAGTCTTCCCTTTCTCACTTTCCTTCCTTCACTCATTGCACCTAGATCTGAAACCATCTCAACCCCAGATAACTAGATGTAGCATAAGACCAACATAATTAACAGTGAGGACAATATGTCTCTGCTAAAATAATCATATCATAGCAAGGCCTGAATATTCCTACATAGCTTAAGCATGAGAAAAAGACCTTAAAACCAATTATATGAAGATGATAGACATCTTTAAAGAGGAAATGAATAAAACTCTTTAAAATCCAGGAAAAAACCAACTGTTGAAGGAAAAGAATAAAATTATAACAAGAACTGAAAGTGGACATAAATACAGTAAGGAAAACACCAAACTGAGAGAATTTTGGGAATTCAACTTAGAAACTCAAACAGGAACTACACATGCTAACTTTGCCAATAGAATACAAGAGAGAATCTGAGGGATTTAAAATATATTCGAAAAAAAATGGATACATCACTCAAATATTAAAGCTAAAAATCTTCAGATGCAAAATATTTTCTTTATTTTTATAAGAAAATTAGGTATAAAGGAGAAGAATCCCAGGTGTGAATCGCTCAAAAAATTATCTTTTCATTTGTTTGTTTGTTTGTTTGTTTGTTTGTTTGTTTCTTTCTTTCTTTCTTTCTTTCTTTCTTTCTTTCTTTCTTTCTTTCTTTCTTCTTCTTCTTCCTCCTCCTAATATTCTTCCCCTCTTCATCCTACTCCTGTTCCTTTTTCATTTTTTTTTTTCATGTAGACCTGCATGTCCTGGAACTCTTTAGACCAGTTAGCCTCTAACTCAGAGATCTCATGCCTCTGTTTTCCAAGTGCTGCAATTAAAGTTGTGTACCAGGACGACCCAGCTTCACAGAAAATATTTTCAACAAAATCATAGCCAAAAAATCCCTAACCTAAAGGAGAGGCACACAAAGGCACAGGAAGCAAACAAAATAATATATAAATTCGAACTGATAAAAGGTCCCTTCAGTACATAATAATCAAAACACTAAACTTACAGAACAAAGAATATTAAAAACTACAAGGAGAAGAGACAAAGTAGTGTGCCGCGCTACCTTCTCGCCAGCAAGAACGACGCGACACATCATTAGGATCCTTCTGCAGTAAAGCTTTAATGCATCTCGAGAGGCAATGCATAAGCTACAGGAAAGCGGAGACCCCGAGGTGAAAAACCCTCTCCCTTATATAGGAAATGTTCTCCGCCTAGGACGTGTAGCTCCCTGGTTGGCTGCTC
>NC_034593.1:65922610-65928084 GCF_900095145.1 Mus pahari
GCAGACCGCTTGTTTACCAGTTAGAACACCGGATGCCAGCGCCGTCTTGCCATGGAGATTGTGAGGACGGCTCCCCACAAAGTAGCATATAAATACAGACCTATTGCAACTATATCTGAATTTTTAATTAAGGTTCTAAAAGCCTGAAGGACCTTCATAGATGTACTGCAGACTCTAAGGTAACACATTGCCAGCCCAGACTACTATACATAGTAAACTTTCAGTCACTATAGATGAAAAAATAAGATATTCTAAAGTAGAACAAAAGATAGACAGTATTTATCTACAAATATAGCCATACAGAACTATCTAGAAGGAAAACTCCAGCTATAGGTAGTTAAATATACCCATGGGAAGAAAAAAGAAATAAATAATTGTGCAACAGCAAAACCAAAACACAGGTAGAACACAAAAGCAAAGAGAAATACTCATGAATGTGCCACTACTACCACCACCACCAAAACCCCGGACAGTAAGATAACAGGAATTAGCAATTATTGTTCACTGATATCTCTCAACATCCTTGTTCTTGATTCTCTAATAAAACAATACAGACTAATGGAATGGATTGGAAAATTGAACCTATTCTTCTGCATATAAGAAATACACCTCAATATGAAGAATAAATATCACCTCAATGTGAAGCATTGGAAGTATGCATTCCAAAAAAATGGACCTAATAAATAAGGTAGTGTACTCGTTTTAATAAACAAAATAGATTTCAAACCCAAACTAATCAAATGTGGTAGGTATGGACATTACATATACATCAAGTGAAAAAGTAACCAAGAGGACATTTTAATTCTTAACACTTATGGCCCCCAAAAAGGGTATCTTTGTTTTTAAAAGATACACTACTATAGCATAAGTAGTATATTGACCCTCACACACCGATAGTGAGAATTTCCAATACCCCACTTTTACTATACATAGGTCATCCAGATAAAAACTAAATAGGAAAATACTGAAGACACCAGATTTTATAAACCAAATGAACCTAACAAATGTTCACAGAGCATTTCACCAAAAACAAAAGAATACACCTTCTTCCTATCATCTCAGAAAATGATCTACAAATTTTTCCACAGACTCAGACAGAAAGTGTCAATAGATTTAAAAAAAAAAATTAAATAGTTCCCTGCATCTTTTTAGACCTTCCCTAAGTACAGCTAGATATCAGCAACGAGAGAAATATAAAGACTGATATAAACTGATCACCTCTCTACTGAATGAGAAATCTGAAAAGACAGGAATAAGAAAAGAAATTAACACTTTTTAGAAATCAACAAAAAAGAATGCACCACATGCCAAAAAAGTTTATAGTACTAAGTGCTTATGTCAAAAAATATCTTGAGAGATATTATACTAGCAACTTGACAACATTCTTGAAGGTTCTAGAACAAGAGGAAATCATAACCAAGACAAATAGAAAGCAAAAAATATTCAAGCAGGTGTGTGTGTGTGTGTGTGTGTGTGTGTGTGTGTGTGTGTGTGCTGAAATCAACCAAAACAATAGAAATAAGGAAAATAATACAAAGAATCAATGAAGTAGAAGTTAGTGTTTTGATAAAAATCAGTAAGATAAAATTAAATGGAGATAATCTCAAAGGAATTCCACTATAATCAAGACCAAGGCAAGGATGTCAACTTTCTCCTTATCTATTTATTACTTGAAGACTTTGCTCAATCAATAATTAGACTGAAGGAGACCAGAAGATACAAATTGGAAAGAAGTTAGAATATTGTTATTTGCAAAAGATGTGACAGTATATATGTGATTCTTAAGGTGATCAATAAGGAAAAATAAAAAACTGTATGATATAAGTCACACAGATAAATGGAATTAAATTGAAGATCCTGACATAATCACATATCTATGTATACTCAATTCTTTATATAAAAAAAAGCTAGATATATACCCTTATCAAAGGACATTATCTTCCAAATTAAGGTGATTATTAAACTGAATGTCTGCATGTAGAACAATGCAGAGGGATGACATAGAAATCTAGAACAGTGGAAATAGACACATATTTACAACCATGCCCAAAATTCAGGTCCAATTCAATCAAATATCTCAACATAAAGCCAGATACACTGAATGTGAGAGAAGAGAAAGTGGGGAAGAGTCTTGGATACATTTTCACAGGAGACAATTTTCTAAACAAAACTTCAATACTACATGCACTAATGTTATGAAACTGTAAAGCTTTGGTAAAGCAAAGAACACTATCAATCAAAGTAGACTACAGAATGCAAAAAGGTTTTCATCAACTCTATATCCCATAAAAAAGTAAAATCCAAAATACAGAAGAAGCTAGATATCAAGAAAATAACCCAATTTTAAAAATGAGTAAAAGTCTAAATAGTGAATTACCAATAAAAGAAACTCTAATGTATTAGTAACACTTAAAAATAAAACAAAACAAACAAAAAACAAATAAACAAAAAATAACCCTTAGCCATCAGGGGATTTCCAATTCAAACTGCATTGATATTTTATTTTACACATGTCACAAGGATTAGGATCAATAACACAAATGATAGTTCATGCAGGCAAGGGTTTGGAGCAACAGGAGCACTCCTCCATTGCTGAAGGCAGGGCTAATTTGTACAGCAACTATAAAAATCTATATGGCCTTTTCTCAGAGAGTGAGACTTGATCTACGTAAAAAATCAACTATCTTACTATTGGCCATATACCCACAGGATTCTTTATTCTACAACAACTATAAGTACTCAACTGTGTTCTTTGTGGCTTTATAAATAATAGCCAGGAATTGAAGACAGCATGCATGTCTTTCAACAGAAGAATGGATAAAGTAAATGTGGTACATTTTCACAATGGAGTATTACACAGATATGCAAAATGGCATCATAAAAATTGCAGGAAATAGATGGAAGTAGAAAAAGCATACTGGGTGAAGTAACCCAGATCCAGAAAGATAAATTTGGATGCAGTTGCTTACAAGTTGACATTAGACACTAAATAAGTAGTAATGAAGCTACAATTTGTATGTCCAGAAAGGTTACATAAAAATTAAAAATTTAGGAGAAGACAAATGTACCTCCCTGAGAGTAGAAAATAGAATAGATATTATGGCATGTGCTGACAAAAAAAAAAAAAAAAAATCAGCTGGGAAGAGGGAAAGGAGACAGTGTTGAATGAGAGAGTGAAGAAAGAGAGAGCTGGAATGAGGGATTTTTTAGGGATGGTATGGAAGCCTAGTGCAACTGAAACTTTGTAAAATATATGAATGTGATCCTAATGGGGTGTTTTAATAACGGGGAATATAAACTCTCAACTTGTCATCTCTTGACACCAAATGAGTCTCGTAGTATGAGAACTATGTTCCATTCAATTGAGTTTTTGTCCAAGGAGCTCCAATGGAAATACTCAAACAATCTTGGCTATTGATAAGTTAAAGGGTTTCACTAGCCAACTGACAGTGTGGCTCCAAGAACGAGAACACTGCCAAGCCAACTCATGAACATGGAGAAGTTTACATGCATACATGGAGTCTTCACGTCTCTGTTCTGATCTCTTGATGTGTGAAGATACTGTGCAGGTGACCAAAAGGGAAACATGAAATCAACCCAGCCACAACATGTTTACCTAAAATCTGTCTTGCATGCTTACAAAATATAGTAGGGCAATGGTAGCCCAGAAAATGTGGGGGTAGCCACTAATTTTACTGACTTTAATTAATATGCACTCCTCCAGAAGGAACTTATACCGATATTGATTGAGTAACCAGGAGCCAGAGACTAGATAGCCCAGAGATCTAGGGTAAAACCATACACGACCATTTAAAAAATACTATCAATAGAATGAATTCCTAATAATGTTCTGCTATACTCATATTTCAGTGTCTAAGTTATCATTAAAAAAATCTTCCTCATGTATACCGTGTAAACAGATATAGAAACCCAGACAGATATTATGTGGAGGTAGTCCATTTATCTATTTCTCTATTTATAGTGCATTTATACTAGAATGTTTACATGTGAAAAATATATATTTTGTTTTATTTCATTATTAGAAATGATAGCATATTTAATTTATGTTTTAATATATTAATAAAGTAAATTAAACATTTAATATATTTATTTTTAACACATTAATATATAATTTGATAATAACAAATTACTTAAATATATGTGTTGTTCATCATATATTTCTATATTTTGGGCATTTTTATTAGATATTTTCTTCATTTACATTTCAAATGCTATCCCCAAAGACCCCTATACCTTCCCCCCACCCTGCTCCCCAACCCACCCACTCCTGCTTCCTGACCCTGGCATTTCCCTGTACTGCAACATATGATCATTGCAATACCAAGGGCCTCTCCTCAAACTGATGGCCTACTAGGCCATCCTTTGCTACATATGCAACTAGAGACACAGCTCTAGGTGTGTGTGTGTGTGGGTACTGGTTAGTTCATATTATTGTTCTTCCTAAAGGGTTGCAGACCCCTTCAGCTCCTTGGGTACTTTCTCTAGCTCCTTCCTTGGGGCCCTGTGCTTCGTCCAATAGATGACTGAGTCTGTGTTCCATCCAATAGATGACTGTGTCTCTATTTCTTTCTTATGCTGTTTCCTTTTGCATGCATGTAAGTAGACGTGTACATTAAATATACATCCAAACACAGACATTCATATACATACATGCTTAAATACATTTATACTTAATATCCAAGCTTATTCTTTTATGATTTGAATTCAGGATGGTATACTTATTTGGGGATATCATGTGACGTTTGAATCATGTAACTATTTTCATCATATTCTAATGAATGTAAAAATATAATATATCTTTAAGCATTCATTATTTCTTTGTTGAAATAAATGTAAAAGTATGTAATATCTTGATATTTTTACATTCAACCTCCTATGAAGTAGACATCCAGGAATTATTTCTCTAGCTAAAGAAATTTATTACTTAATAGAATGAATTTTGCTTGATTCTTCTACTTTATTGAGTTTCTGCAACAGTTCATGATCACCACAATTTACCTTTCCACACCTATCTGATCAACTCTTTTAGATTCATTTTTTTTTTTGAGAGTTAGCTCTTTGTATCTATATGGTTCTTTTATTTCTCTTAATAAGATGTTTTTCAGGGCGTCCATGTTTTAGCAAAAGCTACACAAACTAATGTAGCATTAATGAAATATGTGCTACATGATTTTAATAGCTATTAGATTTATTATTGAAAAAATTTATATTTTTATGAGTGCTTTGATCATATTCCTATACTAATAACTCTTTTCTTTTTTTTTTTTTTTTTTTTTTTGTGGCTTCCTCTAAGCGAATATTTCTTTTTTTTTTTTTTTTTAAAGGTGCTTTAACTGTTTTCTTTAAAATACACAATATTATATGAAACCAAATAATGGGGATTTCAGTAAAACAAAATAATTAGATTATTATGGGCTACATCAATAAACAAGAAAGCTACATTTTCTAATACA
>NC_034593.1:65928095-65950498 GCF_900095145.1 Mus pahari
GGGGCCTCTCCCCCTTGATCACTAATTGAGAAAATGCCTTACAGCTGGATCTCATGGAGGCATTTCCCCAACTGAAGCTCCTTTCTCTGTGACAACTCCAGCTGTGTCAAGTTGACACAAAGCTAGCCAGTACACTTCTCAAATATGAACCACATCTTGTGATGATAGCCTATATAAAGGACATAGAAGAAGCAATTCTGGTCCTATACCTATTTGCTCTCAAACTCTCTGACAAGTTCATTTGTTCACTGGTATAAGAACCTACTTCTTCAGAGTTCTAGTGTATATGAAGACCAGCTGAGGCATTTCGCTTTGTGGAATGATCAATTACTTTGACTGCATTGAGAGGCAGCTACTGTTGGAACAGTCAGACCACATTGTGTAAGTCATTGTAATAAATATTGTTTATGCCTATATATAGGTACAAAACATTCATTTTATCTAAAATTTTCTAGAAAATCCTGACTAGTACAAATATTGGTACTAAAAGTGATTCTAGAATGTAAGTATAAGCATGAATTTTTAAACTATCTGGAACTCAATGCCAACACCTACAGTAACTGAAGTCTTAAAAGTTACAGGAGTCTCCTCTAGAAGCTTGTGAGATCTTGCACAAGCGTAGAGAAAAACACATTTGGTTATCCTTATTTACTTTTGTGAGAACAAGCAACTCAGTTGCTCACTATGTAAAGCATTTTTAAATTTATGGAAAAATAAAGAAAATAATGATGTTATTTGGATGTTCCTAAGATATATGGATAAATTGTCAAAGGGTAAGAATCAGCTACACAATAAAACTAAACAATTTCTAGGATCTCAGCATATGAAGATGAGGAGGAAAATAATAAACTCAGTGATATAACCGACTGGCTCAAGGTGTACATAAACAGTCTAAAAATTTCTAAGTGTGTCCTGGAAGACGATCTTTCCTGAAGGCACAGAGCTCAAGTTGCAGAAATTCGAATGAAATTTCTATGAGAATATTAGCTGTATTACAACAAAAATTCAAGTCCCACCTTCAGAGTGTGTCAGCAGTTAAAGTATTGATATCAAGTGGTAAACAATAAGATCTTGTAACTTGGCATGGGGATTTGTGAAAGGACCCTATTGAGTATGGGAACTTTGAACCCTCAGAATCTCAAGGTTTTATGTCACCAAAGTAAGAAGTCTCTTTACCCACAGCAGAAGAGGTAACCCAATACCTACTGCCTGAAATATTGTCTATTCTGGCTTTACTGGGGAAAACTAATCCTTCATTGTCTGCTAAACCAGTAGTGACTTTATCTAAGGAAGATGCTGAAAGGTGTGACATTTTTATGTAACATAGAATGTATGGTTATTAATTATGTTATCTAGCAGCTATATATATATATATATAAAACAATGCAGTATATCCATCTGTCATTATTTTATGTTTGTTTTAAGATACAAATATATAAAAGGAATGATTAATATGCTCTGACTAAACCCTTGCACCTGTACTATTTAACTTTATCATCTGTAATACATATAAGACATTTTAATGCATAAGTAATCACACATCATCATATTTGCAAAATATGTTTTTGTTATTTATGTTTGTTCTTATACTATTTCAGCTTTAAGTAATGCTCAGTTTATGAAAATTATTTTTGCTTCAAGTCTCAATATCTTTTGCACTTAAGAATCCAAAGACAGAACTTGATGAGATGAGATCACTCAGTGATTAATGTCTTTCCCTATAAATTGAGTAAACGTTTGGCTTTTCAGAACCCATACAAATGTTGGAGGGTTTGTCAGCTGTCATTTAATTCAGGTCTCCTAAGGCAGAAAACAGGGATTGTGAGGACATACAGGATACCAAAAAGAGCCACATGTGAGGTAATGGAAATACAGGGATAAACATGGAGCAGAAGCTGAAAGAAAGACCATACAGTGACCAGCCCAAGGGGATCTATCCCATCTGCATACACCACCCCAGACACTACTACTAATAATATGTGCTCTCAGATAGGAGCCTGGCATGGCTGTCCTCTGAGAGCCTCTACCAGCAACTGACTGAGACAAAAGCAGATACTTGCAGCCAACCATTGGATTCAGATCAGGGACCTATGCGTTATAGTTAGGAGAAGGACTCTATGTATAATAGTTAGGAGAAGGACTGAAGGAGCTGAGGGGTATTGTAACCCTATCAGAACAACAGTGTCAACTAGCGTGGAGCCCTCACAGCTCCCAGAGACTGAACCAAAAACTGAGAATACAGGGTCTGCTCCATGGCCTGGGGCACATGTGTAGCAGAGGAATTCCTTGTCTTGTCCCAATGGGAGAGTGCTTAATCTTGTGGAAACTTGATGCCCAGGGAATAGGAGTTCTGGTGAGGGTGAGATGGGAAGGGTGAGCTGTGGAGAGCACCTCTGTGAAAGGGGTAGGGGGTAAAGAACTCTGGAAGGAGGACCAGGAAGAGGAGCAACTTTTGGAATGTAAATAAATAAAATAACTTTAAAAATGCATTTGACCAGAAGAACTTGTCTTAAGGAACAATGAGGAAAAACAATAGAAGGTGTTTCCAGATCTTAAGCCAAGGTCTCCACTTGCACACATTTACACATGTATTTCAACCTGTGACATACAAACATGCAGGTACCTATACACAGAGAGAGAGAGAGACCACCACCACATAAATAAATCCCCAGCAGTATGCAAACAAAAGAAAAATAAAACAGAAACAAACACCTTGGCCATCTCTCAAAGCCTGGAGCTTGTCACTTCTCACATCCCAATGTCTTTGTCTGTGGAATCTTTACTCCTTGTTAATCCTATGCATGTTGGAAAAGCTAATTTTTCATGTCAAACAGTACTTAAACTTTTATGTGACAAAGTTGTTCTTAACACAAAAAAGACTTTTACTGAAAAATAAGAAGTATTCAATTTTATTAAACTACAGAAATGTTCATGGAATTGAATTACAGATTGTTTTGTACTTGTTCAAATTCTAAATTATTTTTGTATCATTTGCATACAAATTCTATTAAATTTATTGCTTTATGTATGCAATTTTACTATTCTTTCTAAGAATAGTGGTAAGTTGTAGTACACTAAGAATAAAACAAGTAGTTCTTATTGAAGAAAGATTATGAACCTATCAAGACTGAAGGAGGGGAGATACTGTATCTCCTTTTCTTTTATATTTCATGTTCTAGGTCAAATCATAAGATAAACAAATTAGTAACAAGGGAATCACTATTGTCTATGCTACTCTTCAGGAGTTAGTTTTTGTGATATGGTACATTAATTATTTTATTCATGCTCAAAGAATTCACACACACACACACACACACACACACACACACAATCAGTTTAGTAAACTCAAAATTGGATGCATCAGAATTGGAATCAAAACTATCTAATTATACTACTCTTATTCCAAATACTAAAACAGAAAACTATAATAACTAACAACACAAGTAATTCTATTTTATATTTTTGGTGAATTTAAGCTGTACTACAGCATTTTTTGTTTCTGCACTTTGAGTTCTTATTTATCCTTGTTCCCAACAAAGCTTAAAAGATTTATAGGAAAAACTTTAACTACTATTTTTTTCTTTTAAAATTCTGTTTATTCATAGAATGTTCAACTATTATTTTCTGACTAGGATCATTTACCTGAAAAACTGTTAGAGAATCTTAATTCCTAACCATTTTACTTTTGTTTTAGTTTTTAGTTTCATATAAAGATAATTTTATCTGGCTCTTTTGTGAAATTATTTGGTTCCTGACAATTTGAATTTGCAGTATTCACCTTTAGCACCAGGGCCAGGAAACATATTTATATCCTTTGTAGGTCAGAGCACATATTTTAGGAATTATGTCAAAAGTGTTATTTTAATATGTACATAAGGGAATAGTACATAGAAGATCACTCTAGGGAAAGTAATATTGGTGCTTAGAATAAATATTGTTTCATCTTAACCCTGCTAGACAATCATCCAGATCTGTAACTATTGCATATATGTATATGACATAGAGTCAATGAATATATATTTCTAGTAATTCTGAGATTCAGATAGTCACCATTGGGATATTGGTTTTAGAACTGTTCTTATCTTTTTGTAATTTATTGTCTGATCATCATTTTGAAATACTATTAAGACAAGTGAGAGAGTAAGAGTACACTGAGCCTTGCAACTGCAACACACTGGAGTCCTGTTGAATTGCGATTTCCTTACTGCTGACAACTATACCACAAGATTAAAGACTACCTGTTGAGTTTTCAAGTAGGTCAGCCTTCATTTACATTTGTTTGAGATTCTTCTTCATTAGTATCAAAACGAAAGAGTAAAACTCATTTAAAAAACTAATTAAAAAGCAAACACAAATGACTTTCCACATTCTGGTGAAATAACAAGATTGGTTTAAATAGTACAACTATTTCAATAAGAACATGAAAGCAAAAAAAGCAAATAAAGAAAAAAAAGAAAGAAAGAAAGAAAGAAAGAAAAGAAAAGAAAAGAAAAGAAAAGAAAAGAAAAGAAAAGAAAAGAAAAGAAAAGAAAAGAAAAGAAACAGAAGATTCTTCCAGCCTAGCACGTGGTCTTTGATTTCACTTTTCTTTGATAATTTTAGAGGAAGATATATCTGATTCCCTCATTCCAAAGATTATGCTTCTTAATTCATCTTAGCAGGACAAAAAGTCACTGCAGCTCCCATAAAGATGACATCTAATTAATGATTGAGACATGGTCATTCCACAAACTGGTATATCACTTCAAATATACTATGACTCAAAATCATTTAGACAGTGGGAAAATATCTATAGGAAGAGACTGCGAACTCAGCAAGAAATATCCAATTAATTGTAATTCAAGAAGTTTCGTGTGTGTGTGTGTGTGTGTGTGTGTGTGTGTGTGTGTGTATAATTTTAACAGTTTTCACATGGCTAAATTCCTTTTCTGTCTCTTGGGCTGTTTGTATTCAGTAAGGCCTTCCACTATTCCTGAGGCAACTTCATTTTGCACTGTTTATCACATAACTTTCAAATCGTATTTCCTTTTGTAAAATGTATATTATATATAAATATATCATGTTATCAAGAAAATACTCATTTTCTAAACTCAAATTCATAAGCTGTGTTTTCTGTTAGGGTTAGTTTATATAATGCAGTATTATTTTGTAATATTTCTTGATTTACATCAATTCCCACTTAAAACTTTATGTACAGCATTTTTAGAAAGTGTGTTATCTTTTTTATCAATTTATTTTGTAATATTATGGGGTAATTTTTACAGTATTTGGAACTTTCTTTTAATTTTTCAATCTTACATTGCAAAAGTATTCACTTTTAACTTTTCTGAAAATCTTTCTGTTCTCCCTGATGGATAGTGTGATACGTTATGAAGTCACAGAGCAGTACAAGCTTCTGATGCAGCTAGTTCAAGACGTATTGTTTCACCTTTGTGTAGAATGTTGTGCTGTTTGTAGAGCTGGCATTAAACGTTTTAGTTCTGTGAGTTTAATCTGTGGGAAAACTCCTGAGGTTCCATCGTACTCATGAAACCATCTTCTTGGGAGGTGTTATGCTGGGATAACTGCTCAACTTCACTGTTACTAGCTTCTCTACTCTCTACCTTCCTTCTATGCATTACAAAACCCATCCCTCTTTTATTTCTTTTTTTATTACCTTATAAAATTTAAGTAGTGAATATAGTAGATGTTCAACTTTACTTAAAGAGAATAGTGATTATTACTGTTTTCTCTGAGATTCTAAAGATTCATTTTTACTATATCACAGAATCATTTTTGACTCTCCATATATTATTTTTGTGCACATCAACAATCCAAAGGCACAGAATTCTCTTAGTAGTTGTATTCATGCTCAAATCTGAATATATGTATGTATATATTTTTTTCACATTTTAGAAGTTCTCCTTTCAGACATTATTGTTAGTACCTTCATCCTGTGCCTATTAAGACTGAGCAGCATTTTTTCTTTTAGCTTATAATACTTGTAATTTCCTGTTCTTCTGAAGGGTTTTACTTGCTTGTTTACAAAGGGGGTGAAAAGGTTTGCTGTAAAATTCCATTGCTGAGGGAAACAAATATCATAACAAAAGAAACTACTTGGTAATTTATTTGCTGTTTTACAGAGAGAATAACTACAGAGCCAGCAATATTACTTAATGTTTCTGTGGTTCCTTAAATTTTCAGTAGCTTAAGATGATAATAATAATTAATAAATAATAATTTTGTCTAAAATGTACTCTAAATACTAAAAATCTAGTATACTCTAAGTACTTTTCTATATTCCCCTGTATAAGTGTACTTCTTACTCTTTTTTAAAGACACTTATTTTTTGCAAGAGATGTATGCTTACTACTAAGATTTACAACTGCACATAATGTAGACAAATCACCAAGAGTACATTATCATACGTTATGTTATTCACATATTTAAAATTTATTTTTTATCCCAAATGGTGGCAAAAGTATATATTTAAATGCTATTTTATTATTAAAAGCTTCAATAACAAGCTTTAAAATATACAGTGTTCTTACATACATTATAGCTGTACAATTTACTTTTAAGATTCCACTCCATTTGAGTTTACAAAGCTGCTGAATTATGTATCAGGAAGGGGAATTCTGGGTTGTAACCTCAAAGACAGATTTAGGTGGACAACCTAGGTCCATAATATAAGATATTTATCAAAATATATACAAAAAATCTTATTGATTTAAGCACCCAAGGCATTCGGTATCTAAAATATAAGAGCAGTCAATTTTTATATTGTGATACCATCAGGCAATCTGAAAGATTTCTATTGACTATACTAATAAATCTTAAACAATGCAATCACGTACCAAACAGGAAGGAAAATATCAAGTCTCTTCTCTAATCCAAATATATTAATCCCTTTGGCAGCATAGTAAGGGATTTTTCCAAGCTGAATACTAATAGAAAATGTATTAGCCTTCAGACTGAAAGCCACGCAGGACCCTCTCATAGCACCAGCGTTAATATTTAGCTATGCATTGCCAGAGATCTTCACTATTGCTAGATGAGCTCATAATGGCCCACAAATATCTTTCCACATCCACATAGAAAATTTAATAAGAATTTGGATACAAGATACTATTGACAGAAACATCAGTTTACATTGCTTTGCAAGATGATTCTATTCTCTTACAACAAATTTGAATTGTGAGCGAATAAAAACTGAGAGAAAACTAATATGAGGAATTGAACATGAAGATAGCATAACTCATTTCCAAGATTTGAAGTCCAGTACAAATAATACAAAATATTTAATGAAAGATACAATCTAATCCACAATAGAAGAGCCCTATCAACTTCTGATTTTTCTCTGGTATGCAAAGTATTTCTCATTACAGAAAAGTACTGCCTTTTCATTTTGGTATATGTCTCAGTCCTCAGTAAGGATTTTGTTGTTGTTGCTGCTTTTTTAAAATAATGTATACTAACTATAGTATTGTAATGGGCAAAATGGAAAAGAGTTATGAATATTCTTGTCAGTAACCAAAGAGTGAACTTATTTTTAAAACATACTTGCCTTACTATAAATGATGAAGTCTCCCTTACCCTTTTTTCCTCTCAGTCATTCATCTATAAATACACTAAAAGAAAACTCAGAAATATTTTACTAGATGTTTTAACACATTCAAGTTTTTACACACACACACACACACACACACACACACACACACACACATATATATATATATATATATATATATATATATATATATATTCTATAATTGGTTTTAACATGCTTTTTTTTACATACTCTCATTTGTCAGATATAAAAGTAAACATTTTATGCTATTAAATGGAGGAGGATTATGCATAATGTTATGTTTCTCCCAATATTTGGTGAAGAGGAAAACTGATTTTAATATGAATAACATAAATTAATTATAATCATTGGAGATCGTGGAAAGCTTATTAATTATTCTGCACATAGGATTAAAGGTATATTACTATAATGTAGTTGTCTTTAAAAAACCTGCTGAAACCATTATATGAAAGAAATACTTGAATAGGGGAAAAAGAATAAACAGCTCTGAATACTGCTTATTTTGTCAAAATTTATTCAGCAAATGAGTATTAAAAAATTAAAAAGAAATGAAAGAATCTTCAAAAGTTAATTGTCCAAACTTTTAAGTGTCCACTATTGAATCATTTCAATAGTTCTAACTTATAGATAACTAGAATATTTGAAGATTATTCTTTAAGATTAGTATCTAGTTTGGAATAAACATACAGATACAACAAAACTACTTATTTAAATAAATAAAACCTTATTTTATATTTTATTTATTTTATATAAAATAATACAGTGAAATATTTTATTCAAAGTCATTTTATGATCATATTTGTGTATTGAATATACTCAAATTGCAGACAATAATTGAAGTTTTAATTCATTATTAATTTTTTGTTATTAAATTTGGACAAGTATTTTTTTCTGGGGGAATGTATTAGATCTTACTGTAATAAAAGTTAAAACATATGAAATAAAACTTAAAGAAGAACCAAATATTTTATTATAATTCATTTTTTAATGGCTTTAGTAATACTTATGTTTGTATTTTAATAATTAACAATGTTAGGCTTGCAATTATTTTGGTAATTTCATTATCTTTTGAGATACCCTGTTTTTGTTAATGTAAAAAAAATGAAGAAAACTAAACTGAGATACATGCTTTCTCTGTTTTTAATCTTAATACTTTTATATTCTTTATACATTGTTATATTCATAAAACTTTTTATACTTTTGTAAGTGTAGACAGGTATATCACATATAGACTTATCATTATTTTTCAAAAAACTGCCTGTAAAGGAATTGTGACCATCAAATGGAATATATCTCTAAAGTGAGGTATGACTCATATTTTACCAATTCTACTACAATTATCATCTGATACTTTTTTTAACAATATATTCATAGACATTTTTGAATTTTTATATTTTTTCTGTAATGCCAATTGAATTTGTCAACTATTTCTTTTCAGTTTACACTGTTGTTTGAAAAAAAGAGAATTTATTGCCACTATGATTAAGAGACAAATGAACAAAACCAAAAATATGAAATAAAATTTTGCATATACATCTATTAGAAGCTCATCTACAATTTTATGGAAAAGATGATTATTAGAAAAGGTTTACTAGAGAAGGTGTATGAATTTATACAAAATTTGAGGAAAGAGAAACATAACAAAGTTGAAAACAGCATGCTATCTATGACTCTGGCAAAACAGCTTGGCTTTTATTCCCAGTACCTCATCCTTACAAAATATTGTTTATTTAAAGTTTCTATCTACACCTAAATATGGACAAAAATGGGATTTATTCCACTGATTCTATCTTCTTAAATTTAATACAGAGAATAATTTGAACAATGAAAATTGTAATGTATGTTATGCTGTTATTAACAAGAACAAAGTAAAATATGTTGGTGATAAATACAACACTATAATAGAACGATGCAGGAAAGTTTAACTCCAGGAAAGAACAGAGGAATGGATACAGAAAATGTGGTACATTTACGCAATGGAGTACTACTCAGCATTAAAAACAATGAATTCATGAAATTCTTAGGCAAATGTATGCATCTGGAGGATATCATCCTGAGTGAGGTAACCCAATGACAAAAGAACACACATGATATGCACTCACTGATAAGAGATATTAGGCCAGAAACTTAGAATATCCAAGATACAATTTGCAAAACACTTAAAACTCAAGAAGAAAGAAGACCAAAGTGTGGATACTTCGCTCCTTCTTAGAATGGGGAACAAAATATCCATGGAAGGAGTTACAGAGACAAAGTTCCGAGCCAAGACAGAAGGAAAGACAATCCATAGAATGCCCCACCAGGGGATCCATCCCATATACAACTACCAAACCCAGGTACTATTGTATATGCCAGAAAGATTTTGCTGACAGGACCCTGACAGAGCTGTCTCTTGTGAGGCTATGCCAATGCATGGCAAATACAGAAGTAGATGCTCACTGTCATCTATTGGATGGAGCACAGGGTTCCTATTGAAGGAGCTAGAGAAAGTACCCAAGAAGCTAAAGAGGTCTTCAACCCTATAGGAGGAACAACAAAATGAACTAACCAGTACCCCCCCCCCCCCGCCCCAGAGCTGTGTCACTAGCTGCATATGTAGCAGAGGATGGCCTAGTTGGCCATCAATGGGAGGAGAAGCCCTTGGTATTGTGAAGATCATATGCCCCAGTACAGGGGAATGCCAGGGTCAGGAAGTGGAAGTTGGTAGTTTGGCAAGCAGGGCATGGGGAGGGTATAGGTGGATTTGGGGATAGCATTTGAAATGTAAATGAAGAAAATATCTAATAAAAAAAAGAAAAAAGAAAGAAAAGTCCCATGGCTTTATTTTATACCTGTATTGTAAAGTACTCTGCTGATCCATTTATATAATAAGACAATCTTACTTCCCAGAATTGATGAGGAGCAGAGTTGAAGCCCAGTGGGAAGAAAGACATTAGTTTTCAAGATACAAAAGGATATATGTTGGATCTCCCTCAGAGAATAATCATACAAAAGAACAAAGAGCAGTGCTATATTGTCACAGTAACTATAACAGAGCCAATAGAACTAGAACCTATGGAATGATTTTGAAATTAAGCATCTTGCTAAGTCTTCTCTTTTATTTTAGTATACTTTCATTGAAGGATCATTCATGACTGTACCTCCTCTCCACTCATTTTAAAGTATAGTTATGTATATTTTATTCTGCTTATCATTTTGTAACAGTTGAAATGATTCTTCTGACATATTTTAGCTGCTACTGTCATTGAAATTTAAAATAACAGTTTCCTCCATAGGTCCAATATATTTTTGAATAGATATATCCAGTTGCATATGAATTCCCTCCTATGGAGAACCATTCCTTAACAGCCTGTATTTTATTTAAACAGTGCCACAGATTAAATTAGACACAGTCAACAGTTATGGCACTGTTGTAACACTGTACATACCTTGACTGGCAGCCTGGTATTATAGCATGTAGGATATAGTACTTTGTAAATCCAATGATGGTTTTCTTCATTAATAAACAAAAATAAAAAATAACAAGGTGAGAAGATATTTTTCAATCATTTACAAATTGATTTATCTATGACTTGATACCAATGTTTGTAGTATCTATACCCTTATGGTCTTATTTTCGAATTATAGTGGACAATCAAGAGCAATGTCAATTGTCTTTTGGGAGCCTGTGGGGCCTCCATAACCAATAACTTGTAGAGAAAGATCTCATACCCAATCGTAAGGATTTTATTTAATGACTCATGTACACTGGGGAAAATGTTGGTCCATTTCTTAAGATAGTCCCATTCCACATTGTTCTTTAATATATGTATTAACATGCCTATAGCATATTGGATATTCATATGGCCATTCCCTACACCCTTAGTGTTGCTTAAGTCCCTCTTTCAAGGTAATAAGTGGGAGGACATGACAGGTATTCTGCTCTGGATTCTTCAAGTGTGAATAACATATGTACTCATAAACATATGTACATATACCATGCTTGCATAGAACACGTGTGCGCGCGCACACACACACAAACACACACACACACACAAGTATCAACAGATACAAATATCTATCATTTATCTTTATTTTTATCATTCCCTTCCCCTTCATGTCACTCTCTACATTTTTATTTTGTTGTTAATTCCCAAGATAACCTTTTTAGTCATCTAGATTAGTAAAGATTGCATTCACTGCAATGTAACACCAGGAACAAAACAAGTTGAGAAAGGAAGGATTTACTTGGCTTATGTTGACTAAATCTGTAGTCTATCCCTGCAGGAAATAATGACAGAAAGTCACAGTAGGAAGCTGGAGGCAGGAGCACATAAAAGACTGTTGCTTTCTGATTTGGTTTCTCTGGTCTTCTTAGCCTCTTTCCTATGTAACCCAGAACCACAAGCCTAGTGAAGGAACTTCCCACAGTGATCTGGACCCTACCACATCAATCACTAATTAAAAATTGCCTTCATCATTTCGTTTTGTTTATTTTATTTATTTATTTATTTTTTAAGACAGGGTCTCTCTCTTTAGCTTTGGCTTTCCTTTTGTGAACAAGGCTGGACTCAAACTCACAGAAATCTGTATACCTCTGCCTCCCAAGTACTTGGATTAAAGTTTTGGCCACCACAATTCTAATCTTATATAGGCTTTTATTCTTATCTTTTTAAAATAATTATATTATTTAAAACAATTTTTAAATTATATGTTGATCATATATTTCCTTCCCCATAAGTCCTTTCAGATCCTCTCCCCCCTCATTATTCATCCAAAATTAAATGGATTTATCATAGAGACATTATTTTAAATCGAATTTCACTCCTCTCAGATGACTTCAGGTCAAATAGAGCTATCTCACATACCTTCCTTTGCAATGGACTTAGATGTGCCAATTTTTTTAACAGCTTCTCCACTGTTATCTTGACTAAATCATCATCATCACACACAGTGACCATTGCTGGCAGAGTGGTCTCCTACCAGCACTTTTACTTCCATAACAACCCTTAACAGTATTTTTATTCCCTACACAGTAGTCTTTGAAATAAAATGAGTCATTGTTTTCGTTTCAAAATATAAGAAGCACCAAGTGGTGGCACATGGTATAATCAACGAATCTAGATTTTGAGCCAAGAGTGGGCCACACAGTGAGACTCCTTTTTAAAACCTTTACAAAAAATGTGGAAATCTTCACTCTGTTCTTACAAAGGGACAAAATACAACTGAAAAAATCAATCGCTCCTATTATTTTCATCAAACAACTGAAGTCCTCTTCAAAACACTGCTGTAAAACTTCAAAGTGGAAATCAAAGAATTAAACTGAAGTTTTTAATGGGATCAAAGGTTAATAAAATGGCAATTTAGCCAAGTTTGGCAATCTGAGTGCTGGAACTCTTCAGAAGAAGTTCCTTAAGGTCATGTTCTTAGAGAAATCACTCCCAGTTTTTGGCCTTATTTTAAGGACCGACACCAGGTGAGCATGGGCAGCTGAAATATCCTCTTGGATTGTACCAAGGTATCTCATAGGAACATAAGAATATTTATTTTGGAATATCCACAGAAGAATTCCAAAACAAAAAAAATAGTTCCACAGTAGAAACTATATCATAGTTTTGTACCATCTAGATAGGCATTATGTCTAGAAGATTAACATAGATATTGATTTAGGATATTCAAAATAAAATGCTCCATAAGAGATACACTGTCTCATGTTTGTTTTTTTTTTTTTTTTTTGGGAGTGCGTGTGTATGTATGTGTGTGTGTGTGTGTGTGTGTGTGTGTGTGTATTAGTTCTTTCTCTATTCCCCGGGGACTCTGCAGGTCTCTTATAGATTTTTATTCTCATCTCATCACTTTGTTTCCACTGTCAGTACTAGAAACACATCCTAGTATTTCCACTCCTTGGAAACCCTTTAACCACACATCCTTCCTAGAATGTGGCACTCTACTTCCCATATTCTAATTCCAATTCACCAGTCTCCTTTATAGCCCTATATCAGACGAACAGCACCAGTTGTCTTGCCTTGTACCTACATTCCCTGAGGTATTAATAATAGATTCAGATTTCCCCTTCTTGTGGATCCTCTTCGTCATACCACCCTGAACATTTATAGCCAACCTCATTCATTCCTTTCATTATCTAGAAACGAATTCTATGTAGGACCCCCAGTGTACAAACCTGGCAGATGATTACAAGCACTTGCAATGAAGAAAATCACAGCTTGCCCACACTTCTAAGGTCTAAACCGGACAGCAACAACAACAACAACAACAAAACAAAAAATTTAAAACTACCACCAAAAGACAAAAATAAATACTAGTACCTTGAATTAAACCATAGCAAACCCAGATTCCTACTTAATTCATGTGTAAAAGCATACTGATTATCAACCAGGACAATATATCTCAGAGAAATGTAATATAGACAAGGATATCAAAATAGCCATTATGAGTATGTTCAAGGACCTTAATGAGGATATGAATAAATTCATTAATGAAGTCTATGAAAATACAAGCAAACATTGAAGGAAATTAAAACTCTAAGAAATAAGACAAAAACTACAGAGGTAAGCCTTACTAATAAAGTACAAAAGATAGAATTCTACCACTGTGTCTTCCACCTCTATCAGATTCCTGACCCATACAGGAAAGCTTCCCATCTCCCACCCATCTTCCCTGCTTTATGAGCCCTCTGAGTCAAGCCAAGCTGCCCTGAGAAGCCCACTATGACAGGGGGAATTCCATTCTCCTGCTGCCTCTCTGGCCACCTTCGTTAGACCTCAGGCTCCTGAAACATACAGAATTGTAGGTCCAGAACCATACAGGGCATGACTATCCACCAGAGGCCTACAACACCAAGTCCATCGAGATTTACACCTCTGCCCAGCACCTACTACAACAAGAAAATCCATGGACCAAAATCATCCAGATGGCTAAAGGCCATCTAAAAATCACAGCCAACAAGATCCAGGACAACATGATACATCTAAAGCACATCTACCCCAATACAACAAGTCATTGATATCTTAGCACATCTGAAACACACGTAAATGACCTTAGATTCAAAGTTATAAAGATGACAGAGGACTTTAAGGATGAAATGAATAAATCCCTTAAAGAAATACAGGAAAATGCAATCAAACGTATCCAGGTCTTTAAAGAGGATACAAATCCCTTAAAGACATACAGGAAAATAAAATTAAACAGATGGAGGAAATAAATTAAACTGTGAAAGACCTGAAAGTGGAAATAGATGCAATAAAGAAAACACAGACTGGGAAATCTGAAAGATGGAAAACCTAGAGAAGAGAACAGGAATAACAGACATAAGTATCACCAACAGAACACAGGAGATGAAAGAAAGAATCCCAGGCACAGATAATACAATAGAACAAATTGATACATCAGTCATAGAAAATGTTAAAACTAAAAAAATTTCTGACATAAAACATCCAGGAAATCTGGAATACCATGAAAAGTCCTAATCTAAGAATAGTAGGAATAGAAAAAGACGAAGAGTCCCAGTTACAAAGCCCAGAAAATATTCTCAAGAAAATCATAGAAGAAAAAGTTCCCAACCTAAAGACAGAGGTGCCTATAAACACAGATGCTTCTAGATCACCATCTAGACTGGATCAGAAAAGAAAATCCTCCTGCCACAAAATAATCAAAATACAAAATCTACAGCACAATGAAAGAATACTATCAGTAAGAGAAAAAGGGCAGGTAACATACAAAGACAGACCTATCAGAATTACAGCTGACTTCTTAACAGAAACAAGAAAAGCTAGAAAGGTCTGGACAGCTATCCTACAACAACCTCCCCCCCCCAAAAAAAAAGAACCACAGGCATCAAACTATACTATTATACACAGCAAATGTCTCAATCACCACAGACGGAGAAAACAGAATATTTCAGTTACACAGAAAGAGAAAACAGAATATTTCAAGATAATTCCAAATTCAGACAGTATCCACAATTCCGACCCTATAGAAAATACTAGTAAACTCCAACCCAAGAAAGATAACTACATCCAAGAAAACACAGGAAATAAGTAATTCCATACCAGCTAAAATAAGGAAATCACGTAATACACACACATACATACACACACACACACACACACACACACACACACACACACTAATTGGTCATTAATATTTCTTACCATCAATGGACACAATCCATAATAAAAAGCTACAGGATAACTGAATGGATATGAATATAAGATCCAACATTCTGTCTCATACAGGACTATATCTCAGCAAAAAGATAGATATTACTTCAGAGTAAAGGCTAGAAAAAAGTTTTCCAGGCAAACAGAAGCAAACTGGAGTAGCCATCCTGATATCTAATAAAATAGACTTTTCACCAAAATTAATCAAAGGGAAAAGACAGGAAAAGGACACTTCATAATCAACAAAGGGAAACTCTACCAAGTTGATATCTCAATTCAGAGCACTTATGCCCCAGACACCAGGGCACCCACATTTGTAAAAGAAAGATCGTTAAAGCTTAAATCTCACTTAGAACCCCACACATTAGCAGTGGGAGACTTCAGTACCCGACTCTCACCAATTGATAGGATATCCAGACAAAAACCAGACAAAGAAACAATGAAATTAATAGACATCAATCAAATGGACCTAACAGACATCTATAGAATATTTCATCCAAACACAAAAGATACAATGGCTGATATACAGGTTAACTCCTTCCATAAAGTATTAACAGGTCCAAATCAGATAGGTTTTCAGCACTTAGAGATGAGCTCCCATACTTAACCAAGTTATCGCAAATTAACCACTGCAGACAAAAGAGAAAAACTAGCTCCTCCAACAGAATTTCACTAGTTATATAAACTACATGTAAGGGCAAGCACCATACCCAGTCATAGAAATTTGTGAATGTGTTTCTCATGCTCTTTCTTTGTTTCTTTTTCCTCTTTTTATTGTTTTTGTTAGTTTATTAATTTTGTTTTCTTTGGATTTGTTTGTATATTTGCTTGGTACTTCATTGGTTTTTCAAAGAAAAAGTTTTTAAAAAAGGATTGAGTTGGAGGGGCAGGTCATATAGAAACATATTTGGATGATAAAGGACAGAAAACATTTATCAGTATATGTATAGAAAAGCATTTATTTTAGTTTAGAAATATGAAAACAGAGAGTATATCTGAAATGGGGATGCTAACAACATATTTTTGGTAGAATATAAAAATGTCATAAATAAAGAGTACATATATTTTAATATATCACACATTTATATGTGCATAACATACACATAAAATTTTAAATGTTATATCATACATGCACTATATAAAATGTAAATATATCATATTAATATACACTACATGATATATCAGAATATATTATATATATATATATCACACATAATTTATATATTGTATATGTGCATATGTATCATGCCTATAAGGTTTGTTAAATCCATAAAGGTAAAAGATTTTCTCACAGAATTTATCAAAGCCATATTTGACTTAGGAAATTTATGAAATGGAAACATTTTTACAAATTTGACCAATACATATATTAATAGTAAAAACCATTAAAATATAGATTAAATTAAATCATTATTCTCTAAATTAACACAGTTAATTAGACAAATATAATTACAAAAATATGTATGCCATTTATATAAGCACAAATTAATAAAATCACACATAATGATATGACCTTTTATTTTCATCTATCATTTCCTTATAAGATGGATTAGCATCAAGAATTTTCTACCTGTACTGTGGTAGGTGGCCATTTGGTACAAAAACATTCACTATATTATGGAAAAGCAATTATATTTTCTGCCTCCGTATAAACAGCATCTATAAAATGGACATTTTTCTTCATTTATACTTTCCTAACAGAAATACTAATGTAGTTCCAGCAGCCATGGGTTCCTGGGTTCCTGAAAGAAAAGGTGAGGATGGATGGGAAGGTAGGCGAGAGAAATAATGAGCCAAGACAAAGTTCTTTAATCAAGGCTCAATGTTTTGATTCTAGGGTCTGAATTAAAAGGGGGGGAGACAAATCCCCCACTTTGCCAGGATCTCTTCAGGAAGAGACTCTCAGCTGCTCAGCAGGTAGTGGCTTCTTGCAGGAAGCTGCAGATATGGAAGGACAATAGACTTCACCTAGTGTCAGCCTAATTATTTTCCTTTGTTGTCCCTCCTTTTTCTGATTGATGGTTGTATTATTTTCTCTGAATCATCTTCACTGTCCAAAGATTGGCAGATAGAGGCTGTTCCCAGGCCAGTGAGCTTTACTTGCAGTGTAGAAGGAGGAAAGGTGTGGAAAACACAGAATTTCTGCATTTAACTACAAAAAAGGATAATGTTTAGTTTGATAGAGATGTCATATATAATGCTTTGTTAAAGAACCCCCTTTCCATGCTTGATTGGATGCTTAAAATGTCAGAAATGAAGTGCATGGATTTTTTTATATATATAATATATATTATCTATCTTCAAACTAGAAATGTGTTACTCATTAGACCTAAAGGCTTCTAGCTATATCTTCCTGAATCATAATAATATGCAAGTAATCACTATTTCATGGAATAATACACGTAAGGGAGTAGTTTACTTTGAACATAAAATTATCAACATAAAGAAAAAAAATAAAACCATGTAACATAAAGAAAAAAATAAAGCCATTATGGATTTACATTGTGCATTCGTTAATTTTCTCTGGTCTGACAAATATCATGGTTATGTCAATTTATACAAGTGTTTAGTAAGGCTCGGGATTTCAGAGGGTTAGATTCCATGATGACCGAGCAAAGGCATGATAACAGGGAAAGCAGAGAACTCACATATTGCCCCATGAGCACTGTATGTTGAAAATGAGTCTAAAATACTAATAAAAGGATTGACAGTCAATAGTGATATATGCATGCAGTGTGCTTTCCTGTAAAAACCACACACCACTGAAAGCAGGATTTTGCTAACAAACCAATGTCATCTAAGAGATTGCTTCTATTTTACATTTTAAAATGTTTGTCTCTTGTATTTGGATATCTTAAAACATTTTCAAGCCAGCCAGAAACTACAAGCCAAAGAATTTTCTTATAGCACCAGACAAAATGTGCCTCCAGCCACCTAACACAATGTATGCAATTGTCACTACTGTCAGTTGTCTACTAGAACTAGGTAGTAAGACCTTATTAAAGAAATTGTCATACTTTTGCACAGAATAGACAATAATTATGGAAGTTTTTTCTTTCCTGGCTAGGCTTTAGAGTTCTGTATTACGCTGTGTGGGATTCTTGGAGGGAGCTGTCATCAACAGAGCACCCTCTGTGTACACAACTGACTCACCATAAAATATGCTCCATTGAATTATAGTGTCAAATAAGGTTAACTGACCATTTTAGTTGAATCTGATGGCCATTCGATAGGAGGGAATTCACCTCCAGTACTTAATCCCAATCTAAAGCCATGACTGACAAGCTCATAACTTCTAGTGTGGAAACTATTGCTGTTACAGCTTCACTAAACAGATATGATGTACCGGTCAAATAGCTTTCTAAATAACTGTGTTCATGCCCATAGATTAATGCTATGCTCATTTGGGATTAAAGAAATTTCATTTTGCATGGGTCAGTGTTGACTGGACAGATGCAACTTGTCAAAGTACCAAGGAATAAATTACTATTGAAATCCCATTCACAAATAGGGATCATCTTCCAAAATGTAGGGAGTAATGGAAAATGGGGAGAAGAAATGGAAGAGCCTGGTGAATTGGGAAGAGTCACAATGAACCCTAAAATTCTGGGCGTGGCACAGCTATGACACTTGTAACTTCACACAAGGTATGAATATCAGCATAAAACCTGGCCATGATTGGGCCAGGCAATACCTTGTCATAGATGGGAAAGAGAATTGTGAAATCCACCATTCCCGAGGAATTAGTCACAACTAAGATTGTTGTGAAAAACAGAGACATTATTTTTCAGTGGTGTAAAGCACAGTTCAGGGTAGACAACTATACAAATAGAACTGATTTATAAGGTGAGTGAGAATATAAAGAAGATATTTATGTATTCACCTTCACATCACACACATATTATTTTTCACGCCCTTTCTTAGTTATATAATTTTGTAACTTTTATAAAGCATATTTGTCAGAAATTATATTTTAAATTATAATTGAATGAAAACTGACAAAAATGGTATATATCTTCCATTACCACCAAATTATCCCTCCACAGTCAGAGATTTGTTTAAATAATCAGTTCATATTAAAATAAAATTATTATGCACAGTTAGTAGTTTATTAGTCATTTATTATCACTCTTATTTTTGTTATTTAATACAATTTTCAAACATTCAATAATATGAAATTGCAACTATAGCAATATACTAAATATTTTCACTTTCCTAGAGTTCTTCTGTTCTAAATAAGTTTTGCTTTTACATAGCAAAAAATAATAATACTTTTTTCTTATATAGAGTTTTGTGATTATTTTAATTTAATTACATTTTTTACTTTTCCTTTCCTCCCTCTAAGCCTTCCCCAGTCTTTTTCCTGTTCATTCCCTTTGTTTTTTTTTTTTTACTGATTTCATGCATGTGTGTGTGAGTGTGTGTGTGTGTGTGTGTGTGTGTGTGTGTGTTCCTATGTATAACCTGCAGAGTCCTTATAAAGACTAGTATTATGTTTTTCAGGACTGAATGTTTGACACTGGACAATAACTGGCATGCTCTTTTACGAGGAACGTCGTCTCTCTTATTCTTATTCAGTTGCCCTGTTAGTTGTTTGTGTGAGGTTGAGTCCTCAGGAGCCTTCCCCTGTGCAGCTTGACCACTAATGTTTCTGTAGTGTTATCATGTCATACTGATCACTCGTGTGTTTCAGATGCAGCATAGCTATGTGGGACAGTTGGAAACTTGCATGGCACCTTCTGGTACCATGAAAGCTCATGGAGGGGCAGTCAGGTTTCTTCCAGCTCAGGAGTACCTGGGCACTATTATTTCATATTGTATAGCTACACATCTTCATTATCCATCTTTTGCTTATGGGGTATTTAGGTTGTTTTCATTTCCTAGCTATTGAATCACAGCAGTAAACACATCTAACTCCAGATCCAGGGGATCTGATGTTCCCTTCTGGTCTCCGCAGTCACTTGATTCATCTCTCACAAAGACAGAGACACGTATACAAAATTTAAATTTTTTTCAATTTTTTATTTGATATTTTCTTCATTTACATTTCAAATGCTATCCTGAAAGTCCCCTATACCCTTCCTCAACCTGCTCCCCTACCCACCCACTCCCATTTCTTGGCCCTGGCGTTCCCCTGTACTGGGGCATATGAACTAACCAGTACCCCCCCAGAGCTTGTGTCTCTAGCTGCATTTATAGCAGAAGATGGCCTAGTCGGCCATCGTTGGGAAGAAAGGTTTCTTGGTCTTAAAAAAAGTTTTTTCAAAGGTAATAATACTAGCAACAGTGCCTGAATATACGTAGACCATGTGGAAACTACAAAGATGAATGTGCCATGCAAGTTTCCAACTGTCCCACATAGCTATGCTGCATCTGAAGCACACGAGTGATCAGTGAATGTTGTTGGAGACATCCCACTTTAAGCTCGAGATGCCTGGGACCCTGACGACAAGGAAGAAAAACCTGCCAGAGGTACTGTGTTTCAGAGCGTTGAGGGTATGGCCTCTTGTGGGCCCCAGTATGAGTACTGAGAGGCCCCAAGGCCTGCTTCTTTGCCGCAAGCACTTTGTGATTTCATTTCTGCAAATATTCTTAATATTTATCTTTCTCTTTATCTATTTACTGATCCTTCTCTTTCTTTCATCCTTGAATAAACTGGTATTTGGTGACCTGGCAAGACCTAGTAGAATCCCGCTTGATATCCAGAAGCTAGATGTTACCAATAATATTAAAGTGCAGGTTGTTCCTTGAGAAATGTATGTTACTGTCACTTGCTCGAGGTGGAAATGAAAGTAACCTAGAGCCGCGGGCAGAGTTGAGTAATTCTGCAGCTGTTCCTCCAGGCTCAGTCTCAATTCTGCATAATAAAACCAAGACATTTTTATCATTAATTGAGGGTGGAACAACATACAGATATTTCCCAGAAAGTAAGCAATGGGTTCCGTGGGTTTGGGGGACAATAGTAACAGCCTCTTTAAAATTCCTCATACAGGTTAAACGAGGATACGTTTGTAGACAGACAGATAGGGTCCAAAAATTAAGAAGTCTGCAGGGTCAGTAGCATGACCTCATATTCGTCCTGTTTTCAAACCATCCTGTGTCACATGTCTGAATGATACTGACTTTCTTACCGCAATACTGCTGCCCGACCTCACCGGAGACAGGTGGTCGGGAGATATAAAAACATAGTGTTTGCTGTAAAACTTCTATGCTTGAGATTGCATAGTTTCCTATTTTGCTGTTCTAAATCTGTACTAGTCTGTATCACACACACACACACACACACACACACAAATGTTGGCACAGGAAAATAGAGATGGATCTACCCTCCCCACACATGAATTTTATAACCCAACTCTTAGTATGGTTTCAGTAAAAGACTGGGACTGAGTCAAGTCTAGGTGAGCTCTCTGACTTCAAGGGCTCCCATGTCAAAAAAGAATAACCTGTCAGTATTATATTTCAATTGTGTGTTTTCTTTTTTTCTTCTTTTCTCTCTCTCTCTCTCTCTCTCTCTCTCTCTCTCTCTCTCTCTCTCTCTCTCTTTTAAAATTGTATATCTTTTTTACTTACATTTTTAATATTACCCCTTTTCCTGGAGTCCCCTGGAACACCTACTATCCCATCCTCCCTTGACCTGCTTCTATGAGGGTGCTCCCATACCCACCCACTCA
>NC_034593.1:65950928-65963751 GCF_900095145.1 Mus pahari
TTGCACATGCCAGCAAGATTCTGCTGAAGGGACCCTGATATAGCGGCCTCTTGTGAGGCTATGCCAGTGCCTGGCAAACACAGAAGTGGATGTTCACAATCAGCTATTGAATGGAACACAGGGCCCCCAATGGAGGAGCTAGAGAAAGTACCCAAGGAGCTGAAGGGGGCTGCAACCCTGTAGGTGGAACACAATATGAACTAACCAGTAACCCCTGAGCTCGAATCTCTAGCTGCATATGTAGCAGAAGATGGCCTAATCAGCCATCATTGGGAAGAGAGGCACTTTGGTCTTGCAAACCTTATATGCCCCTGTCCAGAGGAATGCCAGGGCACTGTTTTCTAATTCAGCTGCCAGATATCCCTAGTCCTTGATGAGCCTTGTTGCAGCTGGACTCCTGCAGAATGTTCTTTGGAGTTGTCTGGTGACTGACTTACAGGGCCTTTCGTATGTGTTTTGACAATCCTGTGATCCTAGACATGGGGTCCTCTGAAACAGGGACTCATCTTCTACCATGCAGAGGCAAGCAAGGGCAACATCACTGTTATGTGTTTTTGGAGTGTCTTTGTCCAGCCTGGCCAGCAATTCAAAAGATGGTTTCTCGTTACTGGTTTTTTTTTTTGAGTTAATTTTAGGTGTTCTTTGACTCTTTGGGGGAGCCCTGTCTGCAAAAGTGATAAAGATTCATAAAAACTACACATTTATGTTTATACACAGAGTTATAGCTTTTCGAAGATCTTTATTGATATTTTACCTCTGTCTTCCTTCTGTAGATTACTTTCTCCCTTTACCCTAAAGAGCGCTATCTTTGCCTCTTTCCCTATTACTAGATTACTAGAATGCTGTTATTTCTTTATCTCCCTCCTACTTTCTGCTATCTATACCAGACTTCCCCTTCAAAGGCGCTTTCCTTTCTCTCTTTTCCCTATCATATCACTTACACCTTGATGTTTCACTCTCGATTGCTCACCAACCTTCCTGTCCTGGTGGCGGTGTGATTTTACATTTGTCGTTTCTGTCGTCACTGCGGAGCGTGTATTCAGATCTGAAGATCTGGTGCTAGGTCCTTCCAATAAGAGAGAATGTGCAGTGTTTGTCTTTCTGATTTGGGTTACCTCAGTCAATATACTCTTTTCTATTTCCATTCTATTTTCAGCAAAGTTCATTTTTCTTTACAGTTGATTAGTAGTCTATAGTAAATATGTATACATTTTTTTACTATCCTTTTATTAGATATAAGGGATTAAGGTTGTTTCCACTTCATAACTATTAAAAACACAGCAGCAATAAAAATGTTTGAGCATCTCTCCTGCCTCATGAGTGTCTTTGACAGCTACAGTGTACTTACATATAATAAATAAATAAATCTTTTAAAAAATGTTTGAGCATGTGGCTGTGGAAGAAGATATTATTATTTCTAGTGGATTATTGATGAAAATTATTTCTTTTATAAATAGCACTTTTAAAGTTATACTAGGAAGAAAATATCATGGTTATATTAATATTAGCAGATCATTCTCCTACACTGTTCCTAGGGGTTTTCTAATCTTGTATCTAGGTTTTTATTTCAGTTTCTGTTAAATTTGTGAGAGACATAAGCTGTTTGCCAAGATTCCTTTTATTTTCATGTAGATATTATTCTGGGAACAGTTTTAAAAATCATGGGTTTTTTCCTTTGATTTGGTATTGCTTCATTGTTTAAGATGAGCTTGCCATATCTTTTTTTATCTCCTCAGATACTATTTGCTTCCACTGAGTTATGGATCTATTATTTTGTCAGAAATACTGACTTGATTCATGTAGCTTTGAAAACTTGATCTTCTGTACTATAAACGTTTCAACTGGGAATAGCTGACTTTTAACAATTTTGCATCTGCCTATCCTTCATTAATTTGTAAATTTTGTGTTAAACGTCGGTAGAGATTTTACCTATAGAACTACAACACTGTTTTGCAAAGTGTTTTGCTTTTGATTTCAGATTTTTATTCTTCATTTCTGCCATGCATGAAGAAATTGATTTATATACCAAGTTCTAAAAGGTGTGTGGAGATTTTCTCCACAACTATTCTATAACTTGTGAACAAAGACTTTTGTTATTTTCTTTTCAGGCTATGCATCTATTTTCTCTTGTTTACCACATATTTCAGGATAGGATTGTAAAGAGAGCTGAGAAAAGACACTTCTACCTTGTTTCTGATATTGATGAGAAAATTTCAGATTTCTCATCATGAGATCTTACATAGTCTGAATGGTTTTCATAGATTTTTTACAAACAATTTGATTATATTCTCTTCCACTCTTACTAATTTGATAGCTTTGATCATGAATTGGTATCAACATTTGTTAATTAATTTCTGCATATATTGATATACTTTTGTTTTCAATGTTTTAAATTGATCTAGTTGCTTTTTAAATAATGAAAAACATGCTTACCTATAATCAATCCTCCTTGTTTATACCATAAAATTATTTTTGATTTTTGAGCTTGATTTGCAATACAGTTTTACAAGTGTTTTTGCATGTGTATTCAAGGGAAATCCTGATGCGAATCAATTTCTGTTTCAGATCAGTCATAGCCACAGTTTTGGGCAATAGTATATAATTTTTCAAAATTGACAACAATAAGAATATCTTTTTAAAGTAATCTTTATTGGCACATATACAGTGTTCTTTCACTATGAATATTTATTTTAGTGTTTGTGTGTGTGTGCGTGTGTGTGTGTGTATGTGTGTGTGTGTGTGTATTCATGTACCCACAATAAAGAAGTCTAATGTAACTTTCTGAGACTTGTGTTCCTTTTATTTGTTCATCCTTCTTTGTGGGGAATGAAAGCACCTGGGATCCTGTGAAATCTTAGTGGATTCATGTTATTATTACAAGTCAGCCATGTAAAGGACCATTGCCTCAAACCCACTGAGGAATTGTTAAGGACAGATGAGGCTGACCAGGATGAGATAGCCTTCCTCTACTCTGTGTATGGCTGTTGATAGTTTGTGTGGAAAAAGTCTACCACAGCTTTCTCCCTTAGATATTTATGAACAGAAGACAGTTCCTCACATAGACTGTAACAAGTGAAATTATCAAAACCTGCCTACCAGCTGTATACCACCATCTACACATCCTTATTCAGCTGAATTCCCAGGTACTACTGTTCCGTTGTGTATAATAAACACTCTCTGCTTCTTGAGTTTTGAGGCATTCCTACCAGAAAGCATAATCTACCACACCAGATTTTATGTATGTATCTGCATGTGTTTGGTTTTCTTCATTACCTGGCTTCTCTAATTGGGTTCATCCTTGGAATAGTGCTGGAGGCCATAAAATGGAGCTGATTGGTGACAGAAACATGGGCACTGTCTCTGATTAAATCACATTAGTCAGGTGTTGGAATGCTCCAGAAAGAAGCATGCTAATAAATGGAACAGAATGAGTAAAGAGAAAGGAAGAAGCTAAACTAAAGAAGAAATAAAGATATGCAAACAGATAAAGGAATAGAGTGGAGTGCATCTAAATTTATCAGGTGTAAAACATGGGAAAAGTTGAATGTAGAAATAGGTAGTTATATGTTGGTACGTTTGAAAAATTTGAAAAAAGCTCAGGCAGGTATAAGGTGGATTGATGCAGATTTATTCATTCGTTCTTGGAATGTGTTTAGAGAAGTATGCCCCTAGTTTTCAGGAACGGGTTGATGAATTTGGCTATTTTAAATAACTTTCTAACTCACTACCTACCTACCTACCTACCTAACTAACTAACTAATATAAAAATGAATTTTTGATACAGAATTTAAGGACTAAAACCTGTTCCCTTTATTTTTTACTTTCAGCTTAACTCCTTTCATGTGAAATTTGGCTAGATAACTACATACCAGGTTGAGTTCTGAAGAAGATAAGTAGCAGGTCTGCTTATTAGACCAGGTGTGTGGGCTACCATCAAAGGCTTGGCAACTTCCTCCTTTTCAGAGGCCTGCTTTGGTAGCCAGATACTCTAGAGCCCAGGCTCATGGCTGGCCTATACTGTCTCAGTGCCCAGGCAGCTGAAGTGCAGCTGCTGTGATCTGCCTATAATTGCAGAAAAGCAGTGTGCAAATTGAGTAGGGACATAGCCAAAGGGAAGAAACTCTTACTGATTTTAACCCCCTAAACCCAGAAGATATAATTCTGATGTACCTGGAAAATATATCTACATAGGTAAGACCTGGCCAGGAACAATCCTACTGGGCTTATGTGCCTTCATTCTGTGGCTTGGTCCCATACTATACACCTATGCCTATTTACTTATATTAATGGATCCCTCTCTTTGGGTATGTGTGTATATATTGCTCAACACTTGGAGTTTTGATGGAATCCATTCAACTATTCTAAGTGGGACACAGCCCTGATGTTTGTTTTTCTATCATTACTGGAATTATTTGGGTTCCACCACATTGGGTACTTGGATCCACGTTGTGATAGCACAAGTGTAACCCAAGTAAGTTACATGTACTAGAAACACAAAAGCTATGCTCAGATCTCTCCTCCTGTTAATATTGCAAAGAATGTTCCCTGAGAAGTTTGGGACTTAAATTCCTTTATCCTGTTAAAGGATTCATTTATCGTTCATTCCCATTGAGGTGGTTTTGATCTTCCTGTTCCTCATCCTTGCAATCTTGCATTGAACACAGCATTGATTACCACCTATACCAACCCTGAAGATACATTCTGTATGTCTAAGAAATAAGAAATGGGGATGTAGGGATAAGACGAAACCATGAATGTGTGAAGTCCTAAGTGGACTCATCTGTAGAGCCATAGCCTCCGACACATAGGAAAATGGTAAAGGACACTCATCTCACCCCAGGTCCTTCCTTGGTTCTGAATGTCGATAGTGTGTGCAAAATGTGTTCCCTATAAATCTCTCTACATGGATAGAATAGGTATGGCCTGAGGTTTGCTCCCTTACAGAGACTGGTCACTGTTCAGCTGTGAACCACAACCCCCCTTTATGGTGAGCTGTGTGAGATAGTACCACAGTTACTATTCAACTGTATATGTGTGTTGAACTTCTGGTGTGCTAGATCGTCTCCATCAGAGGGTCCATTCTATCTAATCTAAGCTTTTCTGGACCTGTATCTGAGTATTTCTCTTTTCTCTATTATTTAGCAGTCCTAGTCACATCTGCTGAAGTGCAGGATATTGCACTTTTTCAATAAATTCGTTGTGGATGGTTTGAAGTGTAGTCACCTGTTCTGGTTAAGTTTTTTCTCAAGTTGACTTAACTTGGAAAAGGAATCTCAATTGAAGATCTACTTCAAATGGATTAAAATATGGACAAGTCTGCTGCAGTATTTGATGGCTAATTGATGAAGGTTAGCCCAGGCCAATATCAGCATAACTTTCCCTAGGTAGGTAGACTTTTTGGGTATAAGTGAATAACTTAACAGTAGCCTGATATCAAGACAATAAACAGAGTTCCTCCATGGTAGATGCTCCAGTTCCTATCTCAAATTTCAGCAATGTCTTTCTCCTGAGGATAGACCAGAAACTGTCCAAATAAATCCTTTGTCCAAGTAGGTTTTTGCCCATATTTTATCACAGAAATAGAGAAGAATGTTGCCAGCTACATTATAAGAAAAATACAGAGAGGATGGCAGGTACTATTACTAGCGTGTTAAATAATCTAAACAGAAAATATTTCACAATGCATTAACTCAAGATAATTCATTAATGCAGCAAAAGGTTGAGTATTTAAGCTTCTATTAATTTACCTGTGCACTTTCAGGGAAAAGCATATCTATTTAATGAATGATTTCTTAAGGTGCCCTCTATATTGGAAAATCCCTAAATACGTTAAGAATGTTAATATATTAATATATGAATTTTCCCCCCTCTCTCTGTGTGGTTTTGTGTAAATGTATGCAACGTGTCCAGTGGCATCTGTAGAAGCCAGCAGACATTATTAGATCCTCTGGATCTGGAGCTACACATAGTTGAGAGTTATAAACATGGTTGCTAGTCATCAAACTCAAATCCTCAGAAAATACAGAAAGGCCTTTTAAATGTGGAGCTTTAAATCCATTATCAATAGTTTTAGTTAAATCTAAGAATATTTGTGTGTTTTGAAATACAAGATAACTCTCTCGCTGACATTTTCACATTGTCATGCTATCTGGGCAGTACTTTGATTTCTGCTGTAAAGAATCAGATTATTCTAATTAATATGTTTTGCCATTTTTCAGTATAGGGTAACATGATCAACTTTACTGATCTATTTAGAAAAATTTAAGGTTATCTCATAAGTGATTTTGAATTATAATTGTTCATATTTTAGTAAGTAGATGAAAATAGTTATGTAAGAATAGGCATGACGCCACTAAGGTTATTCATGTTTTGAAAAGTCTTTATCTCTTGCAGAGTTTAATTCATTCTAAAAGTTCTGGAATCAATACAGTGAAGAGGAAAGGTGATACAGTACAGAAAGTGAAAATGATGAAGTAAAATAATTAACACAAATGTTTCTGACAAAGTAAACATCATTACAAAATAATGTATTAAAACTAGATAATGAGCATGTATAGTTAAGGCAATAATATACCAAATTGGATTGAAAAAGTAATTTTAGAACTCCCTTGGAGGTTACAAAAGACAATTCTACATTTTGGTAATATGAAGACATTCATTGTTCATTTTGTCTTTAATGAACTTCACCAAAGTGGTTGCTAGAGATGCATTTTAATATTAACTTGAATATGTTTTTTTTTGTATCAGTATTCAAGGGATACCCTAGTGTATAGTAGATACATAACTTGTATTCTTATATGAGATTTGGAAGAGAACTGTTACAGATTTTGTATGGGGTGTGAAAAATACGAAAATCTGGGATAATTTAAAACATAGTAAAGTGTAATAAGCAGCATTGACTTTCAACTCCACCCTTACACTAATGAAATAGTTATGCATGGAAAAGACTTCTGTTCAACATTAGCCATTCAGTTCTTCTGGATGCACACTTTCATATCTACAATGAAAGAAACAAGCCAAATTATCTTGGATGTCCTATAACGTCTATGTTTTGAATTTCTTTACCCAATATGTAGAATGAAATCCCTGCTGTGAAATTTAGCCTGGAAATACCAAAATATAATCTATAAACTTTTAGATATGGAGTTCTGAATAATTTACCATCTGTACTGTTGAAGAATACATTCAAAAACTATGTTACATTTCATTTAATTTCTTTTAAAGTCTGTATATTTTAACTACCTAGTATATCCTATTCAATTAAATTTATTCTAGGGTAATTTTCTTTATAGGTCACCCAAAATGTTTGAAAGTTTTATGAATGTTGCTGAGAAATCAATTTTTCATGAAAAAATACAGGCTCATTTTTGTATTTAATTGTGCTATTTCTGCTAATCAGAACTTGAATGTTAATCTATCTACTTGTACCAGGAAAATCTCTACCTCAGTGAAGTAATTAAATTGACTGTTCTCTTTATATTTATGAAAATACAGGTGTCATTATAAATTTTAGACAAAATTAGTAAAAATTGTCCTTCCTTTTCAAAAAGCTATACCAAGCGGTGTATGATATTACAAAGTTAAGGTTTAAAGGTAATTAGAAACGTTTTAGACTCTAAACATGGGGTTGGTCTAAGTTACAAGTCTAGCAAACACAAATTACGTGAAGTGGTTTAAAATAAATACCCCATTGATTTTGTTTCACTATGTATTGCAAACATAATGGGTCTTGCTGTGCAGCTCTCTCAAATCTTCCACTTTTCTGAAAGGACTGATTCTCTCTCCCTTGATAGTCATCAATTGCCAGGGTCAGGGAAGGCACCTCTGCAAGGCCCTAGAACATATAAGGTGAGCCTCATTTGTTTAGAAAATAGACATTCTGGGAAAAACTAAAGACTGAAAAGACTGATGTAACTTATGCGGTCTTAGAAATAAATGTGTGTCTGACCTAGGTCTCCATGTTATTCCACGTGTGCCATGACCACCTCAACAGCATGAACTCTGCTTTGATAATCAATTGTCCAAGAACAGCAGCAGTTGACCTGTACTCTAAATACATAAAAGAAAATGTGGCATACAGTAGAAAATATCAATAGATAGTCAAAATTATCTGTTGGTAGCAAAAAATATGCTGATAAAAACACATTTGCTGATTATGGCTGTGTGATCAACAATCTCAACACTCTTATCTATGTAAAGATTCTATAGGAAGAGGCGCAGACTAGACAGAACTACATAGCTCCATAGGCAGACCCATTCTCAAAATAGTCAAATAAACAAAAAAAAAATATTTCGATATTTAAATTATCATATGAAACTTCTAAAGGGCATAAATTGGAGGCTAATGGAACTGAATGTTCTTCCTGAGAACATAACTTCAATTTTTAGCTCCTCATGGCCACTAATAACCATTCAGTTTCAGGAAATCCAACATTATATCTTCTTGCTTTTGTGGGAACTGTATACAAGTGTTACACAGACATACATTCAGGAAAGACATCCATACAATTAAAATAATAAAAATAAATATATAACAAAAATAAAATTATAAAAATTATTCCAGTCATCTTTATTATATTTAACATAAAAAGTGGTTTCTAGTTTGTCATGTACTTATCTGTATCTAAAAATCTTCATTCAGATTTTTATTGATGTGACTTCAAGCTGGAATCCCCAATGTCTTTAACATGATAACTGGATTATCTTTTTCTATATTAACACTCTTGTTACCTGGGTAGTTTAATTTCTAGTTCATTATTTCTCTTAATTTTTGAGCAATGACAACTCTATAGGCATTTGTGGGCATTTATCTCACATTTTGGTTTTACTTTTTTTTTTCTATAAAATATTTCATTATTTATATTTTGTAAAAGATCTTCCATATAACAAAACTTTAAAATTTTCACTAGGAAAATAGGCAAAGGACACAAAACAATAATGGCCAGAAAGGAAACTCATAGGAAAGCAATCAATATAAAAATCATGCTATAAATTAAAGACAGGAAAAGAAAACACATCAACTCACTTAGCCAAATCCCCAAAATTGAAAATATTTCTTTGTTATTATTTAACTAGTACTAAGAATACAAACACACACATGAAAAAACACAGACACACTTACAAAACCACACACACACAAACACATACACACATACAACACCACACATACGCATGCATGTGCGCGCACACACACACACACAATATTTATTTAATGAAACTAATTGTATATATATTGAAATAATGAGATTAATTTCAAGTCTTGCAACAGTTGTGATTCAGAAATAAACTACACTTCTAGCAAGAGTCAGTTTGGTAAAGTTCATCTGAAGACATACCTATGAGAAGATTATCACATTCTCCATTGAGAGAAAATCATTCATTAACTATAAAAGATAATCTTTAATCAGGTTCATCAAAACACTGCCTTGGTTACGAGGAGTTATAGAAAACTAATATACCCATGAACATGTATCTTAGCAGATAAAGGAAGCTTCATTTATCATTTTAATTTCCTTCCATGTACAGTCCTTGTTAAGACTTATAACTTGCCAGTGAACACTCTTCACAACTTTCTTCAGAAATAAGTCATCTAAAGCTAACTAAAATCTGTATCTTTAGTATTTAAAAGAATTTTCTAACAAAATTTTAAGAGGCAAGGATTATAGTGAAACTAGCATTTTATCTTCTCTTATTCCCATACTGCTTCCACTATAATATGTAGACACATTGTATTTAATTTTCCCATTAGTTGTACTGTTACATTTATATTTGTATTTTCCTATTATTTATATTGTTACATTTGTATTTGTATTTTTTCTTTAACTGCTCTCAAATAGTGAGAATAAATAATGAGTTTTTTCACATATATTATTACCCACACTGAGAATCTAATTAGGATGGCTTCTTGTCTAGGTGCTGTGCATGAATGCAATTTCTTTATAAGATCTTTAAAATATCATCATGTTAACTAAGAAAATGTTATTCATAATAAATTAATTGTGAATTTGATTACAATGCTTATTTCAAGTTATAGGAATTCATTTGTTCTCTGTATAAGAAGTAGCATGTCATTTAAGAAGAGATTTAGTATAGTAGAATTCTATACTCAGTATTAGCATAAATCTCAACTTTTTCAACATTAAAGGTAAAAAGTAAAAGCCACCAAATACTTAATGTAATATAATCATTTCAATATATTCCTGGAGGAGTTAATTATTCAGTAGAATTTTCATAATGATAATGAAGCTAGCTTTTTAGAACTATGTCAGAAGAATGAATTATAATTCTGATTATATATTTCAAGAGTGAAAATCAATTACCATAAAAAATTGAAATTAAAATCTTATTATGACTTGAAAGGAGAAATCAACTTCATATAATGCTAAACTAGTTTTACAGAAAAATTTAGATTCACTTTCTTAACAGCTAAGGATATTCATATAATTATGTGTGTTACATCTCACGGTATAATATCCTTTACTTATTGTATGAGGATTTAATTAAAAAAGATAATCAAATTATTTTATTTGTAATCAACTTTATTTGCAAATACTCATAATTATCTTGACATAGAAATAAATTTAGTGTATAACTCAATAGAATGAATACTTGCCTAGCAAATATAAAACCCTAGGTTGTATTCACATCTCTGAATAATCTGGGTGTGACATGATGCATGTCTGCAGTCCCAGTCCTTGGGAGATCATCACTGACTACTCTTTGAGTTTGAGCCCAGTTTCACATCAATCTCAGAAAACAAAATATATCAATTAAGCATTTATTTGCCACATCTAGTACTTCAAGAATGCTGTAAAATTAAGAACAACTAATTTTTAACTATCCAGAATGTTGTAGGTCTTTAAATTATGCAGGAATTTTAAGTTACATTTGTAAATAGTAATAGCTTATTTACTTCCTATTTTACAGCTGTAAGAAAAGCAACAAGGGCTCACCTTGAAAATATGTGTAAATTAAACATTGCATAACCTATATCTCAATCAAGATATTTATAAACATACCTAGGCATTGTAACATAGACTTATCTAAATATATATTTGTAAATTTGTTACCTTATAAGGTAAAAATACATGTTCAACAGTGAAGTGAATATATGCATTCATAGAAACCATTTTTATAATGTTTGCATGAAAAAAGCATGTATACTTGTCTTTAACATAAGAGAAAACTGATATATTTAAGTAATAAAATATTAATCAATTAAAATAAAGTTTTGCTACTTGTAAAATAAAATCACCTAATTCTATTTAATTCATAAAATCTATAAATCATTTAATTCCTAAAGACAAGTATTGAATATGTTGTTATCACATGACCAAAACTCAACATAATTTGAAAATGTATAATAAACCATATTTGATTATTTTTTGAAATATAAATAAATAAATGCATCATAAATGACCTCAGGAATTTTAGGAAAGAATGATTTCTTTTTTTGTTTGTTTGTTTGTTTTGTTTTGTTTTTTGAGACAGGGTTTCTCTGTGTAGGCTTGGCTGTCCTGGAACTCACTTTGTAGACCAGGCTGGCCTTGAACTCAGAAATCCACCTGCCTCTGCCTCTCAAGTGCTGGGATTAAAGGCATGCGCCACCACGCCCTGTGAAAGATTTCTTAATATAATGATGTATTAGAATGTTATAAATATTTCAAAATCATCACAATGTAAAATTTATATATGTGCTGGATATTTTGCACTAACATAAAGTAATACATTTATTATCATCCTTAAAAGTAAAACATTTATTATCATCCTTGAGATTTTTTCTTTGATCTTATTAAAACTTTTTAAGTTTAATTAAATAAGAAGAGTATACAGGAGCTATCAATTCCATGTTTACTATTATACAATATAAAGGCCTATTGAACATTGTAATGAACATTTTTCTTACAACCAGAAATTGCCCAAACATGCTGGTGCAGTATGACAGCACAATAATGAGGCTCATAGGAAAGACCTCTAAAGTAAACTTTGACACCCCTGATACCATATGCTACTTCTGGAAAGCATTAGATAAACTAATGTCAAAGTGTATAGAATGAGTAAATGCTAGCATATTTAAGAAATAAATTGGAAGGGTATTAATCTGAAACAAAAGTATCAGTTGAAATTAATTCTCACTGAGTCCTTGAGCTAAGATATAAGAATTTATGTGATAGGTAATAAATGAGGTGATTTGTCAATGTACTAGGACAGAAGAGTCCTGTAATGATAATCCAGGACATCTAAGATGAAACTACCTATGGACCTCACCAAAATGTTAATAATAATTCATAAAATTTATAACAATCAATCTTTCCAGATTATATTCATGCACAAGACAATCCTGTGTTTTTAAAGGTTAGTTATACAGTAAGTAACCCCTTCTAAAACTGATATTTTAGCTTAATTTCAGCATTAGCAGAAAATTCAAAGAGACAATTAAGCAAAATTAAAACAAGTTTATAAGCTCAAAGACAAGGTACCTTATCTTATGCTGTTGATATATATGCAGTTGCATGTGAACATGTGGACTGAGGGAAAGGCTTATTTGGGAAGGTACTTGCTGTGCAAAAATGAGGATATGCCTGTATCTGCAGTACCTCCATAAAAGCAGGACAGGGTGGCATATAATTGTAAACTAAATGTTAAGTGGGCAGAAACAGAAAGATTGCTGAAGTTTGCTAGCCAGAAAGTCTAGAAACTTGAGCTCCAGGCTCAGTGAGAGAGAGGCTATGTTAACATTTTATGCGAGAGTGGTTGACGATGCCCTTACACACACACACACACACACACACACACACACACACACACACACACAGAGAGAGAG
>NC_034593.1:65963811-65967299 GCF_900095145.1 Mus pahari
GAGAGACAGAGAGAGAGACAGAGAGAGAGAGAGAGAGAGAGAGAGAGAGAGGGAGAGAGAGGGAGAGAGAGAGAGAGAGAATCACATACTCATATGTACTACAGTTTTATATCCACTTTGTAATGAAAAATATGATGTGATAAAATTTAATTGCATAGATATTAAAACATAAGGAAAGTGTATCATATTTAATCTATATTCTGCTTCTAAAATTTAATATTTATTGGCAGAAAATATGTCTATAAGATAAATGTAAGCACAGAAATAAAATAATTCAACTTGAATTTTATTGCATTTTTATTTTAGTAAATGTAACATGTTTGAAATTGGAAAAAGCATTCATTGGGGAATTCATGTCCACATAATCTGAGATAATATTAAACATTTTCCTAGAAGTTAATGTTCAAGGTATGACATTAGAAATTGTAGTATCAATATATCCAACTTCTATTAAGTCCAATATAAAAAACCTAATTTAAAGAAGAAGTCTTGGAACAAAACAGAAAATACATGGGTATTCTGTTAGTTTTTCCTTACTTTCTAAATTTTTTGTCTTAACATGTCTATGGAGATAAACAGATGTTAATTTTATAATTGTGTAGAATTAAGAAATGTCAGAGAGAAATGGAGAAAATATATTAGGAGCCTGATAAATAATTTTGGTAATATAGAAAATGCATAAAGTTATGAATGTTCTAGAGTTTCTGGGACAGGGTCCTATGAGCCTATATCTGTACCCAGGAGATGGGGCTGAGCTTCAGTCCTCTGTGCACCTTCCCTGCCAGAGGAGTGCTTGCCTCCAGGAAGTGGCTGACACAGGGGACTCAGGTGAGACCACCATTTTCTCTCTGGTGACTCTAAGGCATGTCCATTCAGAATTGCACAGGCTGGAAAACAGACAAGGCAGCTGAGACAGGGTCCGGCTGGCCAAAATCTGCAGCCATGAGGTGGGGTTGTTCCACAGCCCTCTGTGCACTGGTCTTCCAGGAGAGAGCTGGCCTCCCAGAAGTGCTGACACAAGCTTACAGACTCACAGGAGGAACAAGCTCCAGCCAGAGACAGCAAGAACATCTAACACCAGAAATTATCAGATGGCGAAAGGCAAACACAAGAATCTTACCAACAGAAACCAAGACTACTTGGCAAAATCAGAACCCAGTACTCCCACCTCACCAGAAAAGCAAGATTTGGATTCAAAATCATATCTCATGATGCTGATAGAGGATTTTAAGAAGGACATTAGTAACTCCCTTAAAGAAACACAGGAGAGCACAGGTAAACAGAAGCCCTTAATGAAGAAACAAAAAAATACCTTAAAGAATTACAGGAAAACACAACTAAACAGGTGAAGGAATTGAACAAAACCATCCAGGATCTAAAAATGGAAGGAGAAACGATAAAGAAAACCCAAAGGTAGACAACTCTGGAGATAGAAATCCTAGGAAAGAAATCAGGAGCCATAGATGCAAGCATCACCAACTGAATACAAGAGATGGAAGAGAGAATCTCAGCTGCAGAAGATTCCATAGAGAACATGCGCACAACAATCAAAGAAAATGCTAAATGGAAAATGATCCTAACTCAAAATATCCAGGAAATCCAGGACAAAATGAAAAGACCAAACCTAAGGATACCACGTTTAGATGAGAATGAAGATTTTTCACTTTAAAAGGTCAACAAAATTATAGAAAAAAGCTTCCCTAACCTAAAGAAAGAGATGCCCATGAAAATACAAGAAGCTTACAGAACTCCAAATAGACTGGACCAGAGAAGAAATTCCTTTCAACACATAATAATCAAAATACCAAGTGCACTAAACAAAGATAGAATATTAAAAGCAGTAAGGGAAAAACTTCAAGTAACATATAAAGGCAGAACAATTAGACTTACACCAGACTTCTCACCAGAAACTATGAATGCCAGAAGATAAAGGAACTTTACTTAAAACCAGAGACACTGAAACTTATAGATGAGAAAGAGTGGAAGAGCCTCAAAGATATGGGCACAGAGGAAAACTTCCTGAACAGAACATCAATGGCTTGAGCTGTAAGATCAAGAATCAACAAATGGGACCTCGTAAAATTGCAAAGATTCTGTAAGACAAAGGAAACTGTCAATAAGACAAAAAAACAACCAACAGATTGAGAAAAGATCTTTACCAATCATAAATTCCATGGAGGCCTAATATGCAATACATACAAAGTACTCAAGAAGTTAGACTCCATACAACCAAATAACCCTATTAAAAATGGGGTACAGAGCTAAACAAAGAATTCTCAGCTGAGAAATACTGAATGGCTGAGAAGCACCTAAAAAAATGTTCAACATCTTTAGTCATCAGGGAAATGCAAATCAAGACAACTCAGAGACTCCACCTCACACCAGTCAGAAAGGCTAAGATCAAAAACTCAGGTGACAGCAGATGCTGGCAAGGATTTGGAGAAAGTGGAACACTCCTCCATTGCTGGTGGTACAATCACTCTGGAAATAAGTTTGGTGGTTCCTCAGAAAACTGGACATAGTTCTATCCAAATATCCAGCAATACCACTCCTGGGCATATACCCAGAAGATGATCCAACTTGTAATAAGGACACATGCTTCACTATGTTCATAGCAGCCTTATTTATAATAGCCAGAAGGTGGAAAGGAACCAATTGTCCCTCAATAGAGGAATGGATGAAGAAAATGTGGTACATTTACATAATGGACTATTATGCAACTATTAAAAATAATGAATTTATGAAATTTTGGACAATGGGTTGGATTTGGACGATATCATACTAAGTGAGGTAAGGCAATCACAAAAGAACACACATGATATACACTCACTAATAAGTGGGTATTAGCCCAGAACTTCAGAGTATCCAAGATACAATTTGCAAAACACATGAAACTCAAGAAGGAAGACCAAAGTGTGGATACTTCGATCCTTATTAGAAGGGGGAATAAAATACCCATGGAAGGGGTTGCAGAGACAAAGTGGGGAGCAGAGAATGAAGGAATGACCATCCAGAGACTGCTCCACCTGGGGATCCCTCCCATAAACAAGTACCAAACCCAGACACGATTGAGTATGCCAACAAGAGTTTGCTGCAAGGAGCCTGATACAGTTGTCTCTTGAGAGCCTCTGCCAGTACCAGACAAATACTGAAATGGATGCTTACTGCCATCCATTGCATGGAGCACAGGATCCCCAATGAAGGAGCTAGAGAAGATACCCAAGGAGCTGAAGGGGTGTGCAGCCCCCTAGGAGGAACAACAATATGAACTAACCAGTATCTCCAGAGCTTCCTGGGAGTAAACCACCAATCAAAGAAAACACATGGCGGGACTCATGGCTCTAGCTGCATATGTAGCAGAGGATGGCCTACTGGATCATCAATGGGAGGAGAGACCCTTGGTCCTGTGAATGTTCTATGACCCAGTATAGGGGAATGCCTGAGCCAGGAAGCTGGAGTGTGTGTGTGTGTGTGTGTGGGGGGGGGTG
>NC_034593.1:65967435-65984113 GCF_900095145.1 Mus pahari
AAAAAAAAAAAGACGAGGTGCAGTAGTTAGGATTGCTAAAACAGGACCCATGCCAAAAGTATTAAGAATATTCTAGAGTTCTGTGTTAAAATGGACTTAGAGATAGAGAAAAGGAAAGACAGAAAATTGTGATGATTAGGATAAAAATGGGAAGATCAAGAAAACTGAAGGAAGAGAAAGCTAGGAAAGAAGAAAAAGAGAAGAGGTCAAAAAGAATGATCAGCACCAGACATCAAGCATGGCAAGAAACGCTTATCAGGCAAGAATACTAGGGAACTCTTGATAAACTGAATAGGAAAATGTCCTCAATAAAGAAGTCATAAAATCAGTCATGAATATTCAAGTATCAAGTAAAAAAAAAACAGAAATAGTTCATTCTCTTAATATATAATTTTGCTGAAACATGCCAAACTAATGTAGGCTACACACTAAGAAAGTGTTAATCCTATTTAAGTAGGAACAACCTTCATGACACTCAGAAGGCACGGATTGGCATATAAGGCATATCAGAATCTGTTGTTGAGATTAGATGAGAAATTTTGCTTATTAGCTTAAGTGCTTATAACCAAGGGCTTGTTTGTGGGCATTGGCCCTCAAAACATTAAAATCAACATTAAGATATATTCATTCAATTTGTAACTATTGATGGAAGACAAACTAAGCTTAGGATTTAGTTGTTAAAAATCTGGATCAGAAAAATTCGTATACAAGAAAGAGTGAAGAATATAAAGAAAAAAAAAGAAAATATAATTGGATAATTGGAGCTAAAGAAATGGCTCGTTGATTAAGAGGATCTGAATTCAATTTTCAAGTTAGAACTTACATATTTACGCACAATCATCTTTAACTCCAGTCTTAGGAGATCCAAGCGTACCAAGCACAGATGGTAGACAGACACATGCAGACAAAGTACTCAAACATTTGAAAGAACTTTTTAAATGTTAAAAAATATATACATAACTGGAAATCAGTAGGTAATTTAAGCATAAGTCGAAGAAGCAAGATTGTATACAGTTCTTCTTGTTATAAAATATAAATTAAAGCTAATGAGTTATAATACCCTAGCTTTATTTTTATATACATTAGGGTAAAGTTCCATGTACACAAATGTACTCCATAAAAATTGGGAAAAAAAAAACCCCTAGAACAATTTATTAATCTAATATGTCACATAAGTCAAGTATTTTTTTATATGCCAACATATTTTATATTGTATAGTATTAACTTTGACAATGTTATTATCTATTTTAATAATAACTGAATAACAGGAGTATCGTTTGTGGGTATTTTATGTGAAATAATGAAGGGTCCAGCAGCATGAGTTAATTTATTAAGAATAGGTTGTTATTATACTGGAGTTCAGTATCTGAATATAAGTCCAACCAGGTCATAAATATCTTCAGTACATTCTCCCAATTACTCAAATTTAAGGGGAAAAAACAAAGTAAACACAAATTATATTAATATAGAGTTTACAGTGAGTTCTCCCAGTACACGCTCTTATTAGGTTAATGAATTTTAAAATGGGCATTTAAAGCAAAACACAAAATATTATGCTGTGTACTAGAAAGACAATGCACCTGAGGGTGGGCTTGGCTGATGAGCTATGCTCTCCTCTTATAAAATCACTGCTTAGACAGACTTTGAAACTCTGTGCAACTAGTTTACTAGAAACATTTGCAAAATCATGATCTGCTTGCTCTTATTTGGCCATTCAGTTCAATTTTATGATTTAATATAAAATATGCATGTATGAAAATTCTTTTATTTTAAAAATAATTTAGAATATGCCCTGCATGTATTTTCCAAAGTATTATATCAATGTGATTTAGAATGGTAGGTATATAAAAAGACTACAATAATTCTTATGTTTTTCCATTTCTTGATTATATTTGTGTTTTCCTTATGTATAAATTTGGATGGGCTACTTGAATGTCTCTAAACCAAATTATTTGAATGTTCAGAGAGCATAGTATCTTTCCTGACTTTCTCACTATAGCAACACTGAAATTTAAATGAAAGCTGTTCTGATATTTATTTAAAGAATTATAATTAGATGGTAATTTGATACTATACTTACTCAGAGAACAAGTAGTAGTATGTTTACCCTGGTGCCTAGATTCATGGAGGTTCCAGTCTACATTAGAGAAGTGTATTTGTTGAGTGAATGAAAGGTTAACAGATCGTCACAAGTGGTCAAAGTGCACAACACACATAGTTGGGTAGGTTCAGTCATAAGTATGATATTGAGCTCAAACTTATATAAGATGAGGGGGAGTATAAAGATTTTCAGAGTCATATGTCCAGGAGGACTTGGGACTTGTTTACATATGGTATTTATTTTATATGGTATTTATTTTTTTGCAGAAAGCCTGTACAAGATATAGACAGTCAAAATTTCAGCTTGGGCTGAGGAGCAAAACAGCTTCCATAGCTAGCTGAAAGCTATCAGCAACGGATTCCTGAGCCATTTTCAGATTTTGAGTCATTTCTCTTTAGAGATGAGAACCTGACAGGTAGACTATGCTCTAGTGGATGTCTTAACTCATGCCTATTGGACAGCACAAATTGGATTATAAACATAGAGGACATTAAGTTGGAAGCAGTAGTGTGGCAGTTTTATAAAATACAAGATATATATATTAATGATATATAAGAATTAACATTTTGAGATCATGATGCCTTATAATATCCAACCTATTCAGCTTTTAATTAAAGGTATATGAATAAACATGCAGTGGATCATAATGCTTTAATATTTTATCTTTTTTTCTTTTTTTATGCTTCTTTTTTTTATTATTATTATGGTTAACAATATTTTCAGGGGCTAGAGCATTTGCCACAGTGATTAACACACTGCTTCCTTTCCAGAGAACTGGAGCTCAATTCTCAGCAAACACATGGCATCTTACAACTAACTAAACCTACAGTTATAGGAGATTTTATAGGCTTGATGGACTTCATAGGTAGCTGCTATGCAGATAGTGTATAGATAGATATGCATGAAAATAACCCAGTCACATAAAATAGTAAAAGAAAATTTATAAGGGCAAAAGAATTTTATTTACATATATAGGTCAGTAAATTTGGAAAAATCTTTCTTTTAATTTTTTATGCCATGTATATTTACTGTTAGCACTGGACTTTAATTAAGTCTAGTGTAATTTCTTTACAAACTGTATTTTTATTGTTTATTTAAACATGCTACAGACACTCCTTAAACATGTTTACACAACTTTAGTTGTCCTATTCATGTTCTTTATTTAGTATTACATTTGAATATGTGTTATGTGTATGTGCATATCTGTATTTTTTGTTTGGGAGTGATGTAGTTTTCTGTGTTTCTTTGTGAAGACAGATTAGCTTTGAACAATATTTCTCAGGTGCCATCTGCTACAGTTTTAAAAAGTTTTCTGTGTCTCTATCTTCTTGTTTGTCTGTTTGTCTATGTTTGTATGTGTGTGTGTGTGTGTGTGTGTGTGTGTGTGTGTGTGTGTACAATTACTAGTGTTTGTATGGTGAGGACATAATTTCTAAGTGTCAGTTAACCTTCTCCATCTTTCATAGGCTCTGTACAGTGAATTAAGGTCATTGGGTTTACATGGCAAGAACTTTTACTGATATATCTCACTGGTTTAAAATATAAAATTTTTAGTTTTATTTCTTATTCATGTGTTTCTGCATTCGGAAAATTGTTTGAAAGACAAACAATTTTCTCACATCTCAGTGTGAATGTGGAGGTCTAAGAATATGTGTGTGTGTGTACATATATATGTATATATGTATATAAAGATATATACATATATACATTTTTCTGATATTATATATACATAAATCTAATGTATAAATATATATTTATTATATGTAAGTATATATAGTAAATAAATAATCTATATAAAATATGTTAAGCTTTCATTCTGAAAAATGTTTTCCCCTGAAAATAAAATTTTATAAATTATGATCATTCTTAAATTTTTATCATTTTTTACAATCAGAAATATAAAGTTGTACCTTCATTGTATAGTTTTAAAATTAATAAATATTATACCATCTTTATGATTTCATAAGGCCTGAATGATTGACTTCAATTTGTTATAATTTTTAAGTGTAATACAGTATATTCACACTCTGTGACAGAAAGTTTTAGTTGTAACAGAAACACTATACATACTAAATATAACATGAATTAACCATCATATTCTATTTTTGTTTTTGTGTGTAGTGGTTGTTTAAAATTGAAGATTATTGTAATAATCATAACTCTTTGCACGTAGATTTAAGCAGCATAAGAACGTGCCATGTGTTTTGGCACAGAATAGTATCTGCAAAGTATATAAGCTCAGTATAAGAAAAAGTCTTATTTTTTTTCTTTTAATGCCAATTCTTCTTTTCTTACTTGTCAGTAAAGCATTTTATGCTGGGCCATGATTTAAGGAGTTCTTTAAATTATTCCATATTTTGCTTTCATGACAACTGTTAGTTATTTTTCTCTGCTTCCCACAATCTTTGCTTGTCTCTTAATAATGAGCATTCCTGAAATTTACCATAATAGACACAGTAAATCCCATCAAAAATGCTGGTTATACACTTGAAATATTTTATGTCTTTAAAGATCTTTGTTTTGTAGAGTAAATTTATCAAATGAAAATTTTAAAATTTGACATTCTACACAACGTTAATACCTTTAGTAGTTAAAGATCTTATTCTCTTGTGGGACCAAGCTCCTCTCAAATATTCTACATATTCTTTCTCACCTCCTCTCTCTCTGTCTCTGTCTCTGTCTCCTCTGTCTCTGTCTCTGTCTCTGTCTCTGTCTCTGTCTCTGTCTCTCTCTCTCTCTCTCTCTTCCTATCCCTTTCCCTCTTTCCTTCTCTGCCTCATCTCTGTATTTTACATGCAAAACCACAAAACTTCATTGATGTATATCGACCTTAATATAAATATATAAATAGGCATCATACATATTATAAATAGAGCTGTAGAGCTGTATATCTGTAAGTCCAAAGAAATATGACTGCTTTATTCAAGTCTTGCTATTTTGTATGTGCTCATCTTTGTTTTAACAAAATAGCACAACATATTCAATAAAATTTTTCCTGTGTAAGCTAAATTTTGACCAGACTGTAATATCTTTTCACACCTAACATATATTCCAAATAACCTGCACTGGTTATCAATGCTGATCAAACATGAAGGATATTTGCTTCAATGCATACAGTTATCACTAGCCTTATCTACATTGTATAGGACTCTATTGATATTTTCCAGTGATCACCTGGCACAATTCTCTCAAAACCAAATGCTAAGTCAATAGTACTTGTCTGCATCTAATGACCTCCATCTGTAAGAAGAAACAAAATTTGAAAGAAATGAAGAACAAATGGGGGAGGGGACCTCTGCAGGTAGAATATTAACTTCTACTGTTATTTTTTCACTTAGGAGAATAGAAGTTATAATTTATATCTATTAAATATGTAGAATTTACCTCAGATGTCCTTGACTTTCCGAAATAAAATGAAAACTTGTACTGTTAGTAGTTTGAAGATGGCATCAACAAAAGCAATTTGAGCCACTGTATTATGCTTTCAGGTTTCAGTCATAGTTTTATGTAGATGATGAAGGCCTTGAATACAGCGAGAACTCTCTGCCTCTTGTTACAAAAGTCTAGATGAAAGATTGAATGTATGCTCAAAAATAACTAGTATTAGACAAAGCTAGCATTTTCAGAATTGCTGAAAATTACCTGTATTATGTAATCTTTATTTAAAAATGGAAAATGCAGAAAACAGCATTTCAAGTAAAATATTATTTCTGATAAAATTTAGTGTAATATATTACATGAGAAATTTTATCAAAGCTACTTGAACTTTGTGAGTCAATTCAAACAACTGTAATTCTTAGACTGCAAAACATCAATATAAGCTTGTTGTATGTTACTTGTCATATGTTTCTTGTCAGTTTCAGTGATTGTTGATTAGTCAGAAAATTCTTTCATGAAATAAAGTTCATGCAAAGGAGGGCACTATATATCCAAATAAATTATGATTGAGCCCAGTTTAATTTTTCTGGGGTTACATATGAATGGGAAAATAGGCCTTAGCATTTTTATGAGGTCATAACATGTCAGTTCTTGAATAATGACTATGAATAAATATTCTTTTCACAGAATTTTCATCATCTTACATTTTACTTCAAAGACAAGGCTTTGGTAATATACAAGTACTAGCATTCTTTCACTATTAAAATTATTTGCAATTTATTATTTAATTGAAATATGTATTTTTATCCTTCTAATACTAAAAATTAAATTATCTCTTCACTACCATTTACAGTGAATCTCTACAGCCCTTATATAATAAATGAAATTCAATATGATCTATGTAAAAGGAAAGACAATAATGTGAAGGTGTTATCCTGTTATGTTTGTGTAAAATGAATGCTTTAGAATTAGATGTCTTTTGCTGGAAATGGTATGTTGGGAGGTAGTGTCAATATGTTCTGGTGGACAAAAGAGTTCTATGACATCAAAACTGAAAACAATCTTTATTATTACTGTTGTTATTGTTGTTGGGGTTATCTCACATATTACATTATGGCCATAGTTTCCCCTCTCTCCCCTCCCCTCCCCATAAGAGGTATCTCAGATGCAGAATCAGCTGCTATGGGAACAGTTTTAGAAAGATCCTAAAACCTAATTTTAAAATACATACTAGTTGGAAAATAATATTTGAAGTTAGAAGCAAGAACAATGCTAAAGATTGCTGCTGAAAATGTGAAAAGTTGTAGTGTGAACTATTTCAAGTAGATATTAAAGGAAATAAGCATTTCTCCTTAGATAAATTGTCCATATGCCTTCTTTATCAACCATTTCACACTATTAATCTCTTATGCTTATTTATTTGTTTCATTGAAAATAGACATTTTTATACAATACATTCCTATCATATCATTAGATTTTGTTACCCCACCTCCTCAAAGATCCTATGTACCTTCCATTCCTTCTGAATCCACATCCCATTTATTTCTAATGGTAATAAAATGGATATCTAAATAATGGTAATGATGATGATGATGATGATGATGATGATGATGCAGAAGAGAAACAAGTAGAAGAAATAAGGTAAAGCAAAATCAAAGAATACAATAAAAGAAATAGAAGAAAAAGTGCAAACCAAGGACTTGGAACATACATGTACATACAGAGACACTTATGCTTATATGCACAAAAATCTAAAGCATAAAAACAGAACTGTAATACAAAAGAAAAATACCTATAAGATTAAACAAGTGTCCTGTCATAATTCATGAGAAAAAGAACATTAACAGGGTTTTTAACAGGGTTTCATTGAGTTGCTTTCGTGTTGGACATGCTATGTGGTCTGCTTTTAAGTTTTGACTGTATCTCCAATGAGACTCTATCAGAGAGAACTGAGTTTTGTTTTGAGTGGTAATCAATTGAGCATATTATTTCTGTTCTCTCAGTGCTGGGATTCCATTTGGTGCAGATTTCTGTAGGCTCTGTGCATACTCTTACAGCCTCTGTGAGTGCATATGAGTGCCAATTCTGCTGCATTTACAAGTTGTTTCCTTAGTGTCTTCCATTCTCGTTGGCATGTCTAATCTTTCTGTCCCCTTTTCCACAGAACTCCCGAATCCCTGAGGGGATGAATATGATGGGAGATATTTCATTTATTCCTTGGTCACCCACTCTCTATATATTGTGTGGCTGTTGGTATCTTTATTTCTTTTTATCCTCTAAGAGAGGGATTATATTTTATCATGTCTGAGCAGAATTTATTTATGATTATTGAAGAATGACATTAAGAGTCATTTTATGGCTATGTTCCTTTATCACAGTGGTATTATTTGGTTTTCCCCTAGGACCCAGTGCTATCTGAGCTCCAGTTCTTGACACTAATGTCAGAGATGGGTTCAGTCTCATGGAGTGGGCCTTAAATACAACCAGTAACCAGTTGGTTACTTCTACAGCTTAGTGCTACTATTGCTACAGTGCAGGCAGGCTATCACTGTATATTAAAGACTTTGTGCCTCGGTTGGTGTTCTCCTTTGATGTGATGCAGAGGATCTTACAGTACCAATAACACAAGTCCCTAAGCAAACGATCAGTGTTGACAATTAAATACTGAAGAATGGAAAGAGCCTGGGCTCTGGGTTTTTCAAGAGGATCACATGTTCTGTCATTCAAGAGTCCTTCAAATTTTTTTCTGATATTCCATTGTTCTGCTTTTATAGAAAGCTCCATGTTATTCCTTTTACAGATAATTATTAGAGTTGATCTAAGAACACTTGAGAAATATGGGGTTAAATCTATGGAGTTATTTGGAATATTTTGGTCAATCAACTAATTTTACCTTCTTCAGTTTGATTTTTAAGCATGATCATGATTTTCCATTTGAAAATATTGTTGTTTATCTGTTTTCTCCCATGAAGAATCCTGTTAATTTTGTTCCTCAATTAATAACTCTCATCCTTGAAGTTTTATATTAAAGTTACTATCCTTTACAAAATTCTTCATTTTATCAACTAATGGAAAGTTACTCTTTAGTAACATCACTGGCTTTTCCTAATTTTCTTTCTAGGCAGTGTTCCAGGGTTAATCTACTTCCACAAGTTCCAATAGCATGTTCATGCATTGGTTCTGGATGGTAGCTCTTACTGGATGAATTTCAAACTTAATGCCAAGCTGGACTGGATATGCAGCCTTCGGGGCCCAGACAAGATCACATATTCAATATATACCAAATTGAATTTTAACAGCTCTCATAAATGGAAACTTCTTTTGAATGACTTGTATTTGCTTGCTTTCTCATGCTTTTAATTTCCCTAAATAAAAATATTCAATAATTTTTAATTCATTTTCCTTAATTGGTGTGAACTTTATTATTTCTTGCTATTTATTAGCACTGAATTCATCTGTCTATTAACATCCACATTGCTTATTCAAGAGGCTAGATCTACTCTGATGGTAAGCCTTTACAGTGTTCCAAGCAATACCGTCTAGTAGGGCATTAAATACTTCATGCTATAGTTTGAAAATGTTCCTGAAATTTAAGGTAGGAATTTAATATGCACGGCAAGAGAGCTGAGATAAGTCATGTAACAGGTAGTTAACCGTGAAAGGAGAATCTTCATGAGCTGCTATCTCTAACTGCATAGGTGCCAGCAGAGTCTGTCCTTTATCTAAAACTCTCTGCATCTCTTATTTTCACTCACATGACCATGCTTGTCTTCTAACTTTTTTACATTGTGGTGGTTTGAATAAAAATGTCCCCCAAAGCCTTATAGGAAGTGGTAGTATTAGGAAGTGTGACCTTGTCATAGTAGGTGTGCTTTTGTTGGAGAAAGTGCATCACAAGTGGGAGGGCTTTAAGGTTTCAGAAGCACTAGCTTCTCTTTCTGAGGCCTGCAAGATGTAAAATTCATAGCTCCTACTCCAATACCTCGGAAATATAAGCTAGCCCTAATTAATGTTTTCCTTTATGAGAGTTACCGTGCTCATGGTGTTTCTTCACTGCAAGAAATGCCTAAGAAGTCCTAGGCATAATGCTACTTCTAAAATATACAACCAAATCTTTTGATACATAACATGTTTCTTTCGATTATATATTTCTATACTGCAATATGTTTTACAGTATCATACTAAGAAAATATAGAGAGTTCGATTTTGCGTAAAACCATATACAATCATTATAGTTTCATAGTTATAAATGAATCATCTCCAGTTCACAATATTCTATCAACTTCTTATTACTTATTTCCACTTTGGTTCCTTTTTATATTTTTGTACCACCACCTATTATCTTGTATCTTTTGATTCTTAGGTCTTAAGTCATTCAGGAAACTGACTCTTCCTTCAGAAAATGCTCAGTTAATATTAATTTTTTTCTTTAAATTAGCCAACAGGCATGTTGGGATTTTGATATGTTTAAATTATTTGTTCAAATTCTATAGCACTTCACTTGAGTAGTTGTCAGGGAAGAAGTCTTCTCTGAGACAACGTTCTTCATTCAGAGATAATAAGAACTGTTTAAACTTCAGGAGTGGATAGAGTTTAATGGGAGTATACATTATTTATTGGCTGGGGTTGAGGTGTAGGGAATGCTTCATTTATATGAAAAGAAATTACAGGTGCTTGGTGGACATGTCCCTGTAGGGAGAAAGTAAGTTAAACCTGTAATTTGCCCATCAGGCTATGTGACTACCTTAAGGAGGGCAGAGGTGGGGATCACTAGGATATATGCAGCATGGCATGCAGGCTCAGAACAGAGAGGGTCCAGTCTTTATGTCTGCCAGTCTCAAGGTGAGGATTTTGGGGTTTGGACACCACTCAACCTCGTTCTTGGTCCAGGCCTGGTCACACAGTTTAGATTGCTCCATACTACTTGCCTACAAATCTAGATAATTTTATTGTACTCCTTCTTTGAAAATACCATTTAATATCTACATATAATAAACATTCCTAAATGGTTAATTGAAATGATATAGCACTTTACGAAGACCTAATTATACAATATATTCAATATAAATTTTTAATTACTTAGAGTTTAGGAAAGGGTCACATGGAGATAAATGTAAAGAGATGTACAACTTAGGACTGTTGACAAGAATACCTGGTAATCAAAGAGGCAAGAGGCATTGTAAATCTAGTGTTTTCCTTATTGTTTCCTGTGTGTGTGTGTGTGTGTGTGTGTATGTATGTGAAATTTTTAAAAATATATAATATTAAATTGAAGAAAAAATATAATATAGAATTTGAAAAAGGATTTAAAATGACAAGCTAATAACATGTCTATTAGCTATTTAAAGAAAGAAATAAGAAACTTAACTTGTATGCTGAAATCATGAATAAATCTCTTAGTCTGCCACATATAAATGATGTACGTTTTGGAAAATGCAGCTATGTATGCTTGTAATATTTTCAAATTTTTCTTAATTTAAAACAAGTAGAAAAACCAAAAAAGTTTGGGTAAGAAATTATAAATTAGTAAGGAATATGTAGAGGAGGAAATTAATGTAATACATGTGCAACAAAGCAGAAAGAAGACTATTGAATTAAAAGGTTGGGGGTGGCAATGAAGGCAGGGGGAAGGAGCATGAAAGTGTAATATACATATTATAAGAAATATTATACATATACATATACATATACATATTTTCATATAATATATGAAAACACCATAAAGAAACCCTTAACTTGAAGGTCTACTAGAAATGTCCTGTTTCACAATTACTCCCCCAAAATGGGAAGGGAAGCTGGCATGTTTTATTTCACTTTTCTTTACTAAGATACTGTTCTGTTTGCTTTTGTTTAATATAGCGTTTGAGAATTTACTATATCCTGGGATCCTTTTTAATCCTGGGTAATAATAAAGGCATACTATATGTAATGTAATAAAATAAAACAATTAATATGATATAAAATAATAGTATAATAAAACTAAGACTCTCTTAAAAAGATACTAAAATAAGTATTTTCTTTAATAAGTTCAATAAATTTATTCAGGGGAAAGAAATATTGAAGCATGTAATGTAGTAATTATGACGATGGACACATAACATAATTCAACATAAAAACGTTGAAATGTCTAACTCGTCTATAATGTTGTTACTTGAACTTGTTCACATATTATTCCTGCAGCACCAGAAACTAAAACGGGGCCATTTTCCCACTGTATGCCTTATAGAACAATCTATATTCTAAAAATTACTACCATTTACACTGTGTTGGATACCTAGCTCCACGCACTTTTCTAGAGAAAGAAGCATCCTAACATGGAGAACTGGCACACTGTAATTTTAAATAGATACAGAATGAGTATGTCATCATTTTCATAAATATTCATAGACACTTCTTTTAAAATCCATGATACAGACTCAGTGAGCTGTTTCTTTGCTTGAAGATCCTACTTCAGTCTCTTTGTTAATGTTTTCTTTGCTTTCTAAGCAAACTTCTCCATAAAATATCTATGACTTATAAATGATTATTATTTTTCTTTTAAGGATAATTGCTTAAATACATCCATGAAATGTCATGATGAAACACATTATATTTATAAAAATTACATGCTCATTTATAAAATCTTGATTAAATGAGCTAAAGGATGGCAGGCATTTTGTTTCACAAAGATAAATTAAAGATTGCATAAAATAGTATCTATTAAAATACCCATATGCTGTACATTTTAATTTTCTGGTTTTTAACACAAATATTTTGTATATTACATATTTTAAAATCTTGTAAAATCAGAACAATAGTAATTCCTGATCCAACAAAATTTTGTATCATTCAGTTGACTAATTTAAATTTTTAACATGAACTTAAACTTAAAAAAAATGACTTAGTCCATTTTTCTTTTCAATATGGCCAAAATTTGTATGTTTTACTAACCAAACTAAATTGGTGAAACATATACTTTATGAATCATAAAACTTCGACTTTCCCAAAGAGATAGATATTTGCTACAACATTTAATATAACAATCTAATAGTTATCAAAACCTCTGTCTCTCAAATAATGAAGGTAATTTACTAAGCGTCTAAGAAACGAATATGTGTCTTTTGAGCCATCTAAAGCCTCTACTCAGCAAAGCCAGTCTTTGGTTAGGACTATTAGCTTTGCTTCTTCATGAATTTGTCTAGTATAATTAAATAATGCTGTCATTTTGTATGCTACCCATAAGGATTAATTCTTTATGAATGCTTCTATGAGACTAGCACCTTGGTTTGCTTGCGTTTTTTAAGGCCTGATCAAATTCTTAACTACATTTGGTGCAAGAAAGAAGTACTAGCCTATTTGCATTTTAATTTTAATTCTCGTTAGTATGTCCTTTAGTTACTATTTCAAAGTGCTAAAATTTTGGACAATGATAACCTTTTGAGGGGTGAAAAGATTGTTTTCCAATAATTACCCCTATTCACCCCTGTCTTTTTGAACTTATGACAAATCTCTGCACAGTGAAGCTGGAATACTTTAGTCCTATATACAATTTTACTACACAAGCAAATGAATGTGACTTTTTTAGAACATTTATTAAAATACACTTTTACATGTAGCATTTAAGGAATTCTAAAAAACATGCTTGCCAAGGTAGCTTTGATGTTACCACTACAGTTTCAAGACATCCTGTCCAATACCTCACCCAGAATGCAGTCATTCTCTTAGTGCATGTATATTAGAGATAATTAAATGTCTTACTGCAAAGTCCTAAAGACAATGACTATTTGTAGAAGAATTTTAATCCAGCAGTATGGCTATTCTTATCACATCCAAAGACCTTCTAAGTCCATGTGATTTGGCTGGAATGTAGATATTTCCTTACTACACACCTTTGATCACAAATGATGAAGGTAAAGTTAGTCTGTAGAAGGAAACAGCCATGCTTGAAAGTGATATCTAATTGAGAATCAGAGAAAGATTTGGCAGAATTGGATATGCTCAACTATCATTGAAAACAGAGGAGAAAGAGAGGAAACTTAAGAGGGAACCACACAGAGGGAGAGAGAGAGAGAAGAGGCAGTTGGGACAGTTGCACTAAGAAAGGTTGCAGAAAAAGAAAAGTGAACCCAGAATGAGACAGAGAAAGAGAAGGAGCCAGAATACTAGAACATATTTCCAAAGTTAGTATGAAGCCAAACAAAAACTCAGTCAGAAACCAAGAGAGAATCTAGATTGAATCTGCCAGCTTGGAGAAGAGTTTGGGCCAGAACCACTGAGTTTAATCAGCCAGCCAAGAGAATAGAAAGAACTAGAAATGGTGAGCTTATTCAGCAGCAAATCTCACAAGCTGAAAACAATCTAAGTGTAGATAAGATGGTACAGAGCCTAGAAGCTTCCAGAACTAGGCCTACATTAGCTGACTGAGGCAGTAAGCCTCTGAAGTAACAATGATATCTAGTGAATAAGTTAGTTTTACAACTATTGTATAAAAGCGTAGTTAAATAATTATGACATTGTAAATTTCATACAGAATAATACACTATAAAACTATAACACTCCGTGCCAGTGGTTTTTTTTTTTTTCAGAAACAATTATCAAGAAGGGGACATAGGAACCAAAGAAATCTATAGCTTTTATTCATTTTTAAAAATTTTATTTAATTTCATTTTTTGTCTCTTTCACTGTGTGTGAATGTGTGCACATTAGCACACATGCCTGTGTGCATATGTGAGTTTGTGTGTTTGTGTGTGTGTGTGTGTGTGTGTATGTGTGTGTGTGTGTGTGTGTGTATGTGTGTGTGTGTGTGTGTTTGTAGGAGGTACATGCATGCCACAATTCATTTGTAGAGAATATAAGACAAGTTTCAGGAGTCATTACTGTCTTTCCACTTTTGGTTTGAGGAATCAAATTAAGGTTGTCAGACTTCTGCCACATGAACCTGCTGCTCCATTTTAGCGTCCCTGTATTTATTTGTTTTAAGCAATTAATTTAATATTCACATATTGTTTTTGTTTTTTAATTAATTATTATTCTTAGAAATAATTATAAATTAATTAATTATTTTGCACTCCATCTTTTATTCCCTCCACCCCCTGTGTACCCAACAACTGTTCCACCTCCTCCCCACCCCTCAGTCTCCATGTGGATGTCCCCACCCGCCTCTTCACCTGACCTCTGTTGTATTTTTTTTTTTTAATCCTCATCTTCTACACAGGTCATGTAACCAATTCCTGTGCTTATTACCCTCTCTCTGAACAGCCTCCTTTCTTCTTTCATGTCGTCTGGATCTTGCTGTGCCTTATACTTCATTTTTCCCAACTGTGCTGTCATTATTAGTTTCATAGAATATATCCACATTAAAACCTATTCGTCCACTTACACACAAACATTGTAAGCTAAGTTTTTCACATGAGAGAAAACATAACATAAACTTTTTGTTTTTACGAGTGTTGTTTTGTGCAAGCAGTATATTTTCTGGATCCATCAATTTTTCCTAGAAATTTATCAACAACTGTTCTATTTTATTATAGTTTTACTACACCAGTTTAAATGTTTTGTTGTATTTCAGTATGTGTAGGTTTACATGCCTATGTGTTTATGTGGCTTTCATAAGCCTACAGTGAGATGATTCCCAAGAGACAAGAAGTCACTTTGGTTCCAAACTATGAACTAGCCAGTGTTGGGTCAAAACCTCTGGAGTCTGATCTAGAGTAGTTTATTTTAGATATACTTAAGCATAGCACATTTGGGTGAAAACTTCTCTAGTGTTACCTAATTCAATTTTGTTTACACAATAAAGCATTCAAAAAATTCCTTAAAGAAAAAGGTAGATAAATATGGATCAGATATGACTAAATTGAAATTTATTGTAAAGTCCATAAAGCTGGGTTGTATAGATTGAATTAGGAAAAAAAAAAAAGCTTATTGTAATGATTTTGGGAGGAGAAAGTGCCAGAAAATCAAGCACAATTCAGCAGAGTAGAAAATCATCCATTCTTCTGGTTGAATAGCAGGTACTACATTCTTTCCCTTGAGGGAGTAATTATGTATACTTAAAATTCCAGGTTACCATTATAAGTGTTTCATAACCACACTGGGGGTTGGACAACCATTTCACACGGATCACCTAAGACCAGCAGGAATATCAGATATTTACATTATAATTCACAACAATAGCAAAATTATAGTTATGAAGTAACAACAATTTTATGCTAGAGATTCACCACAAAATGTGGAACTGTATTAAATGATCACAGCCTTATGAAGAATGAATATTCCTGCCGTAATGCTAATTTGTGAGCACAAAGAAGTTGATACTATCTATATGTGTGGATATCTGTGCTATAGTTTTAAATCAACTTGACACTTAATAGAATTATTTTGGTAGAGGGAACCTCAGCTGAGAAGTGATACCAACAGTTGACATGATGAAGGAGACCTATCACTTTGATTTACTGTGATAATCTATGCTGGTTAACCAGATCTGAGATGTTAGCTGTGTCTAGAAAGAGACCAGAATCACCAAGGTAAAATCTTCTGGGAAGTGTACCCATGGATTCAGCCCAGAGAAGCTGTATTCGAGACACTGCCAAAGTTGTATGTCTGTCTTATACTGGCAACTGAGTTTGATAATGTGCAAAAGTTTTCCAGATGACACTGGTTTTGAAAGCCTGAGGAGTCATGGAGATCAACAGGCATGACCCTATAAGAAGGCATTTATAAAGTTGCATCCTCAGGTTCAGTGAAAACTCAGGTAGTATGTGGGTCATGGAAAAAGTTCAGGTTTGTGACTATGCCACATGGTTAGAATAGTTAACACAGGACAGGCTATTGATAAAAAGCCCTTTCCTCCACAAGTTACTTTGGGTTATGTTTTAGTCCAGTGCAGGAAACCCTAACACATCATGTGCACCTGAGTGTAGGAACTCATGCAAGCAAGGGTTACCATATTCTTTTGGAGCTTTATTTATAGCCTTTGGTGAAATATATAGATGGATAATAAATCATGTCCTCTATAAAAGCTGCCTAGGCTCTTAACCACTGGGGTATTCGTTTAGTTCCACAAGTCACTTAAAATATGTTACTGAGTGCAGACTAACTATGGGTTTGTTTTAAAAACATGGAAGCCGGGTGTGGTGGCGCACGCCTTTAATCCCAGCACTCGGGAGGCAGAGGCAGGTGGATTTCTGAGTTCGAGGCCAGCCTTGTCTACAAAGTGAG
>NC_034593.1:65984152-65991531 GCF_900095145.1 Mus pahari
AAAAAAAAAAAAAAAAAAAAAAAAAAAAACAAAAAAAAAACCATGGATAACATTCTCCAGTGATGCTAGATTGTATTTCTGAAGGTCAAGCACAGGTAATAAAAGAGAATCCAAAGACCTAAGAGCAAACAACATATGCATAAAATAAAGTTTGACAATTTTCACCTAAACATACAAAAGACAGTTCTCAATTTAATATTCTACATGTTCATGTAGTGGGATTGACATTTTTGTATTTTTAAAACATGAAGCCAAGTCTTAATTTGCTTCTGATTCTGAAGAAGTTTAATTTTCTAAATCATCCTCACTATTTCTATTATAAGATCTAATCAGCTACCTTTCATTATTTAACCCTTATAATATTAAATGATAGTATAATTTTGATTTTATAGCAACTCAATAAAACAAAATAAATGTTTAAAATATAAAAATAGTGATGTTAATAAACTATATTTATAATGGTCACTAAGAGGTCATATTTCACTGTTTCATTTTTATTTTATTAAATGATAAAATTTTGATATAGCATCTTTATACAATATATAGAAGACTGTTACAACTTCAAAAAGGGTGACATGATACACTATACACATAATACACAATAAATGAACACACACATCAGAGCAGACCTATAGGGCTATATTACCTGGAGGCACTCTCTCTCTAACTTGAACAAAAAGACAATATCTAACCAGGTTTTACTTTGGAATATAAGAGATATCACATAGTGAGTAATTGTGTAACTATTTTGTTTATCAAGAATAAATATTTGGTTATAAAATTTAAATGGTGTAAGAGTATGTACACTATGCGTGTCTTTTAGAATGTTGTCCTTGTGAGCAGTATCATTGAGATGAATTTATGGACTTACGTTAAGTTCTCAATTATGTATATCATCTGAACACATCATGCTGATTTATCAGTCATTGGATATGCACTTCTGTCTTTAGAAAAGCTGTCACGATCAATCTATCAAGAAAAGCCCTATTTTTCAAGTTCCAAATTAATACAATATTCATAAAACTAAGATGCCATGCACATTATTCTTCCTCTAAATCTTATTTATCTTTCATGTAAACATATCTACCTCATCTATGTTTAATATTCTTATGAAGGGGCATAAATAGTTATAGGTGCTACTGAAAGAGATTTATATAGTTGAATATATATACATATAGAGAGAGAACAAGAGAGAGCACGCTATATCTACTTGTAAAATATCATGAATATGCACAAAAATAAAATTAATAATTTTCAACGTTCTTTATTCTTGATTATAAAGATTATATATCAGCCAATTTTTCATTCGTACTCTAGAAATTATCAGTATTTTTCAATGTAGTGGAGGAATTAAGTAAAAATAGCATTGCATTTAAACAACAGGAGGCAGGTGAATGGAGTACTGAGTTCAGAGCACAGTAGGTAAGAGATAAAATTAAAAGTAACACTCTATAGATGGTTGAGAGATTTTTCTCATTCCTTGACTACACCCGTTAAATAACCAGTTACTTGTACATATGTATCTTTATCATGATGTATCAATCAATCCTAGCTTTGAGTTATTTACTGAGTCATAGAACCAATTTCCTTTGTTCTAATTTCATGCTTACACAGCATTGTATTGATTCCATTTTTTCTTTCTCATGTTTCTGTTTTCCTAGAATGAAAAATATAAGCTGGATTGACAAGCTGCATCTAGTTCCATTAAAAGCCAGTGTATTCTAGTAAATTAATCTATTTGTTTTGTTATTTATTAGAAATGAGATGCAAGCAGTTCTTGCCTGTGTAATTTGTGGATATTTGAAGCACACAGATCCCCTATACTTTGATAAAGTGATCCTTGCTTAGAATCACCTTAGTAGCAAAAGAAGAAACCTAGTATATGATTTCATTCTTTAAGGGTAATTAATATTCTTTATCTTCTTTTTTTCTCACTCAACATAAGGGTCATGTTGGAAACAGGGCCTCTGGAGAGAAGCCTTCCGTGGTTCTCTATCGTGTTGTACCATTCACTGACATATCTATTCAGTCATTCATGCATTCACTATGCAGTTCTTTACAAAGATGTTGCAAAATTAATAGAAAAGAAACAAAGAAAAATAATATGCCATATGTTTCCCCAGGTTGTCACAATTTAGCAGAATGAGGAGCTAAACTAAATTGAACAGCATAAGAACACATGTGCAGTATAATGATTTGAGAGTAGAGAGCAATTGATAATTTTGTTGAAAATGGGAAATTTTTAAATGAATACCACTTATCTTCAGAAAGCATATAAAAGCAGAAAGTATAAAGTTCTATAAAAACCCTTTGGAAAAAACACCATCTTCACCGATATAATTTAAGTTAATGTACTGTGGCTATGATTGCTATACTCAGTGATGCTCTAAATATGAGAATATATCAGTTTTCAATAAGCAACTTTTCTTTTTTTTTGATATGACAAAATAGTTTTTTGAAGTTGCCTACAATTGTTTTCCATGTACGTATGTATGTATGTATATATGTATGTATGCATGTATGTATTATGTATATATGTATGTGTGTATGTATGTATGTATGTATGTATGTATGTATGTATGTATGTATGTATGTATTCCCATTACATCCTAATTGCTGTCCTAATTCCTGGTCCATTCCTTACACAGTCCCTCCCCACCTCCATCCTTCCCCTTCTTCTCCAGGTGGGGGGTGGCTGACCCTCTGCCACTTCCACCCCTGGCACATCAAGTCTCTGTAGGGTTAGGCAAATCCTCTCTGTTGGAGACTAGACAGTGAGAATAGATCCCACAGTTTGGCAAGAGCTTCAGGGACAGCCTCAATCCTTCTCCCAAACTCAATCCAATGTTTGGCTATGGGCCTCTCTATCTGTTTCAGTCAGCTACAGAGTGGAGTCTCTCAGAGGGCAGTTATGCTAGGATCATGCCTGCAAACAAAACAGAGTATCATTACTAGTGTTCAGGGTGCTTGTCCATGGAATGGGTCTCAAGTTTGACTGGCCATTGGTTGGCCATTCCCTCAGTCTCTGCTTCATCTTTGTCTCTGCATTTCTTGTAGACTAGACAATTTTGGGTAAACTCTCAGGTATATCCTTTTTACTCTAAAATATTTACAGTTCCAAATACTTCACTTCCCAGACCCTAAACTTGGAAAGGTAAGATCATCACTGTAACAGCTTTTAAATTGAACTTTGAATCGCCTCTTGCTAAAAAATATTTCTTCACACAGAAGCCCACAAGTTTATATGAAATGTATGCTTGTTAAGTTCTCTAAAAAAGGAAAAGCACACTTCAGCAAAAGTCTCTACCTAGTCCTCTGCATATGTACTGTACTTTCAGTTTAGTACTTTTGTGGGTCTTCTGAGAATGTGAATAAATCAGTCTCCAGTTCTTGTGTCTTCTCTTAGGCTCATTTCCTTCCTTTTATTTGCCTTGTCCATATTCTATGTGAATGATTTTACTTTTATCCATTTTATTTTCTTATGTTTCATTGCTATCTCTTAGAAGCATGCTTTCTTTTAAGAAATGACAGAAAGGAAGTAAATCTGGATGGAAATGGAGGTGAGGTAGAACTGAAAGGAACAGAGGAAGGGAAAACTCTCATCAGGATGAATTATATGATAAAAGAATCTAATTTTCAATAATAGAAGAGTGGAAGAAATCTCTTCTTTCCTCTTCAAAATCAATACAAACACAACACAAGCCCCTACTTATTTATTGCCTCTGTTCATCTTAACTTCTTTATAGTTGGAGGAATTATCAGTTATCAATTATATAAGGGCCACATTTGACCTCTGCCATGCTCCTTCAACAACGAAGCAATTATATGCTATATCAATTGTTCTATCTATCTATCTATCTATCTATCTATCTATCTATCTATCTATCTATCTACCTACCTACCTATCATCTATCTATCTTTAAACATTCCCTACTCCACAAACAGCCTACTCCTTGGCTGGCTTTTTCTGTATATAAACTATTAATATTAGTTTACTTATTTCTTTTCGGAGCTCAACACACTTGGAACCCATCTTATGTATGCATTTGTTTAACTTTACTGCTCATTGAAAGACAACCCCATAGGAAGAACAAACAAGACCGCCCAGAACTCCCAGGGACTAAGCTGCCAACCAAGGAGGACATATGGCTTTAGCCGCATATGTAGCAGAGGATGGCCTTTTCAGACATCAATGGGAAGAGAGACCCTTTGTCCTAAGGCTTGATAGATGCCCCAGTGTATGGGAATCGAGAACGGGGTGGCAGGAGTGGGTGGGTGGGGAACACCCTCATAGAAGCAGGGGAAGGATGGCATAGGTGGTTTCTGGGAGGAGGAAACCAGAAAAGGAGGTAACATTTTAACTGTAAATAAAGAAAATATCCAATAAAAAAAAGACATTATTAACCATGGGGTGAGGGAAAGGATGAAGAAAGACAAATGACACTGAAAGACCTCTGGGGGGAGCCCTCCCCACTCCAGTCTCGAGGAGGTGGCACCCAAAAACTATGAATAGACCATCTTGATGTAAAAACACAAGGTAGTTTATTAGCGGAGCTCTGGGCCGATGCGTACCTCATGCAGGAGGTAGAGGCATAGACCACATGGCTCGAAAGCTAGGGCTTTTTAATAGGGAGAGGGTGGGGGCGAGGAGGAATTTGGCACGGTCATTTAAACATCAACAGAACGATTACACATTTGCAGGGTGGTACATGCAAGTCAGGAATGTTAGGAGACCTGAGGGGCGGGTCAGCAGAACATCTGGTTACTGTGTAATGGTGGGCCTGCTCGAACTTGTCCCAGCCTGTTCCCCTAGGATCTTAGCCTCAGGCTTTTAAGCTCACAAGCTCCTCTTTCAGACCTAAGTTACATGAATCACAGGCCTTAAATTTCATCTTAAATTCCATTTCCCTTCAACACGTGGTTGAAATAAAGAAATTAATATTTTTGTAATATCCTTTTTCCTAGCAATCACCATGGGAAGTAGTATTGCTGAGGTCAAATTAATACTTATTTATGAAATTTACCTATTGACAATGGTATGGTGATTCAACTTGAGCTGCCTACTAACTCATTTGGTTTGTTAAGTATCGGTTTGTGTTTTGGACGAGTGTGTGCGTGCGTGCGTGCGTGCGTGTGTGTGTGTGTGTGTGTGTGTGTGTGTGAGTGCATGGTTGTGAGTGTTTATGTGTATGTGTGTGAGTGTGTATATATGTGTGTGTGTGTTTGTGTGTGAGTGCATGTGTATGAGTGTTTATGTGTATGTGTGTGAGTGTGTATGTATGTGTGTGTGTTTTGTTCATTGCTTCATAAATGAGCCCATGAAGGAAAGAATTCTAACATCAAAAGTGGTAGTTTATTTTAGAATCAATTACATGTGACCATGGCCCAGGAATACAAATTCAGGTTACTATTAATTCCATGTTCTAATTTAGTAACAGTTTCATGAAGTTTTATAACAGAACAAATATAATCCTAAGTAAAGACACTTTTCAATATGTTGGAGGAAACCTCTGGTTAATTGATTAACTGAAAACAGATATCTCTGTGGATATACTGTAGGTGTTCTCTAATGTCATTCCTACCTCTTCTGTTCATAAAAGTCAGGACCCATCTAAGTTAATACGGTCAAGTAGTTTCACTTAGGAGCCATGAGTGTGTCATGCCAGATACAGAAGTGGGGAAGGAATGGAAATTAAAGGCACTAAAGAAAGTCCAAAATAAACTGTCATTAAGATCCAGGACTGAAGTTTTGCAAGCACCCTACTGTCAATGAAGCTTTAATCAGTTACTACACTTTGCAGAAGAGAAAGGATAGTAAAGGGGAAGGGTGCTTTCCTTCTAGGAGCTTTCCCTCACAGAAACTTCTGTTCTAGAAACAGTGTTTTCCTATCACAGCAAGCTATCAAAAGTCTTCAGAAAAGGCACATTTCATACCTGAACACAGGATGTGTATCTCAGAGCCATTCCATCAAATCCTTCCACCACTACTTACTCAGCCATTGTAAGGCTCCAACATCATGAGAAGGTTCACAGTATCCTCAAATATCATGAACACCATCAAAATATGGATGTTTCTCTAATGCTTGGCATGTAAAACACTTACAAAATAATTACTATAGTTTCAAATCTAATGCCTCAAAACTAATTTTTAACTATTCTGTTACCTTTCCTTACATGAAAAATCTATTTTATAGTGATTGAAAATTGAAGCAAGCACATTATCATACAGACTAAGATATCTGTGTGAATCATCTCTCATAAAGTCCTGGAGGCTCAGCATAGCTTCTCTGTATCAGAATATTTCAAAAGGTGTTTACAATCAATATGTGTGACCACCAGAAAGCAAGTTGATGTCTGTGATCATGCTGCTTTCAGGAACAAGGCAAGTGCTTGTGATTCAAGCTATCCCCAGAAAGCTTGCTGATATCTACAATCTGTGCTGCTACTGGAATCCATGTTGAAGTCTGTGATCTGCACAGTGCTCCTGCTACTATGGTCAAGGATGAATCTTTCACAACAGTGTTAATGACAGAGCAGTTATATAAAAGAATGACTCAGGGAAGATTTCTGTGACAAACTCCCTACTCCCTACTCTCCACTCCCAAAAAGAACAAGTCCATACAAAAATTGAAGAGAGTCATTAATAATTATGACAAAGATACTGATATGCAGTTATTCATAGTTGATAACCTCTTGCTGTGGGTGTGGAAGGACTCACTTTTCTTTAAGTGGCTGGTCCCTATGGTTTGACATTGCCCCAATGAATACATGTATAATACAAATTGCAGTTTTGTTTTGTTTTGTTTTTTATCTTTTGATGGAGGGCACAAGATCTGGAGTGTAAACATGGGAGGAATGGGAAGAGAGCATGATCAGGGTGCATTATGAAATCCCCAAATAATACGTATTTTATGTTAGGTAAAAAATTAAACAAATAAACAAATTAATAGGTAGATAGATAGTGTGATGGTTTGTCTATTCTTGGACCAGGGAGTGGCACCATTTGGAGGTATGTCATTGTGGGTGTGGGCTTAATACTCTCACCCTAGGTGCATGGAAGTCAGTCTACCTCAAGCAGTCTTTGGATGAAGACGTAGAACTCTCAGCTCTACCTGTGCCATGTTTGCTGTGCTTCCACCTTGATGATAATGGACTGGACCTCTGAACCTGTAAGCCATCCCCTATTAAATGCTGTTTTTTTACAAGACTTGCCTTAGTCATAGTGTCTTTTCACAGCAGTAAAACCCTAAGACAGACAGACAGACAGACAGACAGACAGACAGACAGATGGATAGATAGATAGATGAGAGATAGATGAGAGATAGTTAGATGTGTGTGTGTGTGTGTGAGAGAGAGAGAGAGAGAGAGAGAGAGAGAGA
>NC_034593.1:65991551-66004115 GCF_900095145.1 Mus pahari
GAGAGAGAGAGAGAAAGAAAAAAGAAAAGAAAGAAAGAAAGAAAGAAAGAAAGAAAGAAAGAAAGAAAGAAAGAAAGAAAGAAAGAAAGAAGGAAGAAAGAAAGCAGTGGGTCTCTTGGAAATGTCAAATAAAAATGGGTGATGTAGGAGTGTCCTTTCATGTTGTCAATCCTGCAACTTACTGAGCCTCAAAGTCTTTTTATCTTCTAGTGTCATCTTCAAATAATATCCAGTGTTTTGGCATGTTCATTATTGTCTTTATGTACTTGATTGGGTTAGTTTCTATGTGCTTTATTTTAAGAGATTGTCTTCTGAGTTGAACAGATTTATTGCTTTTTCTCAGAATGTTCCCTGTTTGTATTTGTCTATAGAAAAGCTATTGATTTTGGCAGATACCCTACTACATTTTTATATTTCCTACTTTTTCATATCTTACTACTTTTCTGAAATTATCATAACTTGTAGTTATGAAGTTCTAATGGGTCTTTTATATAAATAGTTTGTCAATAAGAACAATTGGACTTCTTTCTTCCCTAAATGCATATTGTCCTTTATTTTACCTTAGCAGTCCTACTTTTACTTCAGTGTACTAAACAGAACTGAAAAAATTATACACTCCTATCTCATTCTTGTTTGTAGAGAAAATGCTTTCAATATTTCTCCCTTTACTACAGTGATTATAAATTTGTTATATGAAGTGGCCATGTTTCATAGTAATCATGGCTTGACAGATGAACTTTGACAGGGTACCTTTCTATTATGGGAAAAAGTTGAATAATTTTAGGGTGAGTTTTTTACAGATCTGATGATATTGATAATACGTTGGCTTCAACCTAGACCTGTTCTCTGTTTAAAAACTCCATATTACTGTTACTGTTTTATGGATTATTTTATATATATTAATCCTATTAATATTCCTATTGAACAATGATGTGTTATGTGGGTCTAGGAATTGGCCTTTCTTATAAACATTGGAGTGTTTTGTAAGCAGATTTAAAAATTTTTTTTTCTCAATAGTGTTCTTAATTTTATTTTTCAGTCTGTTGAGATGACCCAATTTCATTTTAATTTTATTAACTTGGATCTTTTGTTCTTTAGTGAGTTGGTCTAAGGCTTTATAGACAAATGGTTTGTAAAGAAAAGGTTTATCTTTTTGAAGGACCAAATATTTATTTCATTGATTCTTAGAATTGTTCTTTTAGACTCCATTTCATAAATTTCAATCCTCGTGTGCATAATTTGTTCACATCTAGTAATTTTAAGTTTGCCTTGTCCTTCGTTTTCTATAGGAATGCATAAGTATAATTTACTTATGTTAGAATTTTCTATGTTAAATGTTTGAGCTAATTGTATGTTATACTGATGATCCATGGTTTATCACAGAGATCCCTTCAACAGAATAATTACATACTTAAAATTATGAATTCTAAAAGCTTTTAATATAACTAATCCAAAAATACTTTACCAATGCAATGTCTAGATTAGCAGGTGTTGTTCTTGTTTTTACTTTATGGTCACATATTAGATCAACCAACGCTTCTTAAGTCTGCTCAGTCTCCAGGTCAAATATTGAACATAACTGCTCACGTAACAAAAGAACAAAGTACAAAAATTGAGAATAATTCCCCACAAGTAATTAGTTTTCTCAGACCCTCATAAAGTGAGAAAAATCATTAAATCAATTGTTTCTCCTTCAAAGAGAATCCATAAATATAAATAAATAACTAGAGATGTAGCATGGGAACAGTAGATTTCTAGCATGTGGAAAAATTCTTGGATTGATTCCCAATAATAAAAAAAAAGAATTAGATGAAATCAATAAAGTATACATCACTACGGGAACTAAATGATAGTTTTCAAAATGAAGATTTTTGTTTGTTTGTTTTGCTTTTAGGCAAAAAAGGAAATGTTTCTTTCTTAGTTCTTTGAGAATTTTACACAATGAGCTTTTTACCACATTCACACTTTTCCCCAACTTCCACATTCCTAATCACAAAACTTTGTGTTCTTTTGTCCTGTCTCAATCAACTCTAAACTGCTTTGCCCAAATCCTTTGAATACTAGACTTGTATCAGGTTACATTTGACCTAGCAGAAGCAATGCTATTAAAGACATTTTACTTGGTCTCTTCTAGAAATTATGAATTACCAACGGGTCTTAAGCTTCTTAGAGTATACAACTTTATGCCCATCTCTCTTTCCTGTGCTTAGGATTGATCTGAATTTAGCTTACACTTGGCTTGCATGTCATAACATGTGTGAGTGGAACTGTGCAGCCGCCCTGTTGTGTATACAGCATTCTGTTTTTCTGTTTTTATTTAGTTAGTCTTATACTCTTTCTGTCTCCCTCTGAATATTAATCCCTGGGTCTTGGAAGAAGATTCCGTATAGATTAGCCACTTGGCTTCAGTATTCTGCAGTCTTATTCTATGCTCACTTGCCAATGTGAAGTCCATGCCTGGCCTTGGTGAGGACAGAGTGACATGATTCCTGCCCCTGGAACAGGGCCCTGGTGTGAGCCTCCATGAGTGACAATGACTGCTGAGGACGTAAGGCTTGTTCATTTAACAATGTATATATTTTCTGGGCCCAATACTAGCAATGGAGGGCTCTTTCCTTCTGAGAAATGGCCTCCCTGTTAACATTAATGAATGCGTGATACTTAGAAACAGAATGGGTCCAGGAGACAAGAGTGTGGCTACTTGTGTCTCAGCAAAATGGTAAACACTGGGACCTTCATGAGTTGGAAAATATATAACTTTCAACTATGCAAAAAATATAATGATGCAATATGAACTTTGAGGGCTTCACGAATCTAAAAGAACAAAGGCAGCTACCCCGTGAGCCAGCTTGTCAGAAAGATACAAAGGCAGGCAGACACAAAAGCAGATAGACTTCTGAGTGCAGGATCAGCCTCGAACAGAGCAAGTTTAGGCTCAGGTGTGGCGGAAATGGTAATTTCAGTGCAGGGTCCCACCCAACTAGTGTATCATGTGTGCTTAACAAAGGCAGACACATCTCTTAACTTTTTTTTTTTCAATGTTAAAAGAAAATGTGTGCTTGCTGTCTCCTAAGAATCAAAGGGCTGGGGTCTGTCGATGCTGATTCATAGGATAATCAAAAGGAAACCTGCGTAAATGACGGAATTGATATGGAAATATAAAACTGGGCTTTTGTTCTGCAGGAGAGGAGGGTTATCAGAACAGGATAGCAGTTCTTTAGAATTTTCTCTAGAGAGACCTGACCAACAAGACATGTCTGGAGAGGCAAAAGAAGCCCTTCAATAATTTTTTTTTTTTCTGATAGGATTTCTGACTTGAAGACCCACTAATTTTTTTATATCAGCTTTTCAGACATTGGTCAGAACTATCGTGAGCTATCCAAATAGCTTTTACAATTTTAACTAGCAAAGAGCTGAGAGCTGTCTCAACAAGATAGTTTTTAGAATAGAAAGAAAAAGCTGTCTAGAGCAGAGCAGGAGAGAGAGAGAGAGAGAGAGAGAGAGAGAGAGAGAGAGAGAGAGAGAGAGGCAGAGGCAGAGGCAGAGGCAGAGGCAGAGGCAGAGAGAGAAAGAGAGAAATCAAGAAAGCCATTTCAGCAGAACCTGGGCTGCCAGAATAGACCCACAATTTGACTTCCAGTCATTTTTTTTTTCACTGCTTGCAGATATCCCTTTCTCAGAAGCCCTTTCCAAGATGAGGCTATAGTAATACTACAAATACTTATTTTATAAGGGTTTGGATGCGCATTAATATATGTGTATGGAAGCAATAAGTTTGCAGGTTATGTATCCACTAGCATAGTAATAGTGATAGGTTTTCCATCCCCAGCTTCTATTATTCTTTTAGTCAAGAATTGTTGACCCTGAAGATAGACCTAATTATGAACTTCAGCTAGAGGAATAGGGCATGTATCTAATCAGAAAAACGTTTGTTAGTAACCATTATACTTCCACTATTACACCAGTGGATATATCATGTCAAGAAAGTCATTGGTATAGCTCACCAATTCACAGTTGGGTCAAACTGATTTTTTTCCCTCCTCTGATATTGTGCACAGCACCCTCCAGAAGTATGAAATATGCCCAATAGGGCTTGTAGGTCATTCAATCATCCAAATTTTCTGAGGTACATAACTTGACTACATGGACCAAAATAGGTGAAGGATTAATGAATATTCTCCCAGCTTCACTCCAGCTAACACACTCAGGCATTAAAGTAAGAGAAAAGCGTATCAATATCAAGGGGGAGAAAGATAGTGAGGTAGCTTTTTTTTCCTTAAGTCTCTGTCACCCGTTTTTTTTTTTTTTTTTAGTTCTTGAACCCTTGCATAAATATTATGAACAGATTTAGAGCTGAAGGATTTCAGACTTAATAACCAAGACATATCATAACTTAAAGTAAAACAAAACACAACAAAACAGAAATAAACTCCGGAACTTACAGAATTAGTTCGTCCCTTCTCAGTTCTCACTTAGTTCAGAAGATAAAGATGTGCTTGACATATCTTTATCCTATTGTAAAGATAAAACAGCAAACAAAATATGAGGCAGTAACATTTTTCTCCTGAAATAACAAATCATTTGCCATGATTTTATTATAATTAAATTCTACCTGTCATTGAACATTTAATAAATAACAACCTACAGGCTTGGGTGTACTGGAGATGAAATTTAAAAACTTATCTAAAACTACATGCAATTAAAAGAAGAATGAGACTTGTTGTAATATATTGATGCATGCAAATATTATATTTACTCTGTAATAAGCTCCCAGTTAGTCACCATTTTAATTGTTATTAAAATAAATTCCAACCAATGAAAAAATACATTCCAAATACTTTTTCAATGCTTTTACTTGTATCGTTTATTGATAGTATATTCTCTATTCCTATGCTTTTAACATATATGAACTAAGTATATATTGAGGACATATGCTGAATTTTCAGGATTGCAAACCTGAAAATAAGTTTATTATCTTCTGTTTATTTCTTTTCTGTATACAACTACTTTTCTATTTCTAAATCCTTCAAAGCTTTTGTAGAACAATTCCCTCTGAATTGAAGCATTCTGTCATAGAGAGTCAAGACAGGGTCCTGATATTTGGAAATAAACTAACAAGCCTTTCAAGAGTTGAAGTTTATACAATTCACCAGTACCCTTTTCAATGTTGAAAAAAAAAAAAAAAAAAAAAAAAAAAAAAAAAAAGCAAAAAACTGTTAGCAAACTAGATTCTTGGACCTGTGGAACAAAAGTTGTGTTGNCTAACAAGCCTTTCAAGAGTTGAAGTTTATACAATGCACCAGTGCCCTTTTCAATGTTGAAAAAAAAAAAAAAAAAAAAAAAAAGCAAACAACTGTTAGCAAACAAGATTCTTGGACCTGTGGAACAAAAGTTGTGTTGGGCAGATTTACTGTGTTGTCTCCCAGACAGGGTGGGCTTTTCAGTCCTGAAACTGCCTTTGAATTGCTCATGCACTTCAAAGGAACCCCTCACCTTCTTTCTGTAAACACCCCAAATAAATTCACAAGCTCACAAAATGAAAGTCAGGTTACAAGCATTTTTATTGTCTGTCATCAGCTCCCTATTTAGATTGAGTAGATATTTCTTCATATTTGCACAGGAATTATCACACTTTAAAAAGCCCTCATTTTTAAAAACAGTATTCAAGTTTCAAATAATAATATATCAACCTACGATTATACGATTTAACACTGTTAAATTTTGAGTATTTCTTTAAAAAAATCTAATAAAAACAATTCATAAAAATCAAAAATCTTCTGTAAGTTTTCACACAAGAGAAACCTCAATCTTGCAAAATTCAATTCTTTGTCTTGTCTAATCATCCAAGAAAATCACGTATCATGATTTATTATTTCACATTTTTTATTTCAAGGTTTCTTCCTCTTCAAAGTTTAAAACCACTCTACACACATAATTGTTGCAGTTGAGAAGACAGCCTCTTCATTTTTCCCTCCAGTATATTAGTGAATACTGTGTATGTACTTGAGAATGTCTGCATGCCTATGTGTTAGTGTGAGTGTCCATGCACATACATAGGTACACATGTGCAGGCATGAGTTTGAATTTTCAATCTTCCTTGATTAATCTTTATGATATTCATTGGGATCACAGTCTCTTAATTGAACTCACAGCTCACAAGTAAGGCATGTCTGGGTAGCCAGCCTTTTCCATGGGGAATCTTTTTCTGCCATTTATTTACTTATTTATTTATTTATTTTAATTTTACACATTTAAAAAAAATTAATGGCTTGTGTTTTTCAGTCTATTTTATATCTTATATTTTAAATTTATTCTCGTATACTTTCTTTCTAGTTGTTCCAGGCTGGACTGCCAAACATGACTGTGGTCATAACAAATATGCTGCGGTCAGATATATTAAATTATAGAGTATACAGTTATAGCAACAACTTAACAAATCATCATTTCATAAAAGTAATATAGCTTGACTATGTCTTTATTATATTCTGCCTACTATTTCCCCTCCCTATACTCCTACTTCTCCCTCTCTCCACTTTCTCCCAAATCCATTCCTCCTCCATTTCCCTTCAGAAAAGAGCAAGCATCCCAGGCACATCACTCAAACACACAATAAGGATTTACAATAAGACTAAGCACAAAACAAAACAACAACAACAACAACAACAACAACTCCATATCAAGGCTGGATGGAGCAATCTAGTAGGAGAAAAATGATTCCAAGATTAGGTGAGAGAGTTAGAGAACCCGTTATTATTACTGGAGTATGTACCGTTGGGCTCCTAATATGATACAACACTTTTAAAATGTTCTAGTGTACAAACTCTGGTTTCCAAACATATGTTAAAGTCACTTTAACTTATAAATTTCTCCCCCCAGTCCACCAGGAAATCCTCATCTTGCCAAAATATTGTAAAACCATCTCTATCAAACCAACAAATAAATGAACTGAGTTGTGAATTCTTTCGTTACTAACTATAGCCAAACTTCCACCTATTACCACTGTAAACTCTCTGAATCTGGTCATAGAAATGCAGATGTAGTGCTGTTTCTTGGGACCACCACACCCAACTGTCCTATGTTACCTGGTGATCCTTAGTTTATAGTCAAGCTATATCACTTTTGTCTAATGATGGCTTGTTAAGCTATTGCTATAACTGTATTTCTATAATTTAATACATCTGACCACAGCAGGTCATGTTTGGCAGTCTAGCCTGGAACAACTAGAAATAGTATGCTTTGAATGTCTCTTGTCATAGGTTCAAAAGAACAGTAAATGTTTTTGAAGGTTGTATATACATGTATATTATTCTTTTTGTATCAATATTCTAACTTAATATAATCATAATCATATTACTATGAATTGCCCAAGTAAGAGTCTGGTACCAGCTGATCTTGCTTTGAATTCTATCAAAGCTACATATTATACTGGATGGTTTAAGGCAGGTTAGTTTTTGTGCAGTAAAGAGTGTTAGAAGCTAGAACTTCCTTCTAGGTTCTGGGTACCTTAGCACTTTTTAGACGTGGATGAAAAGTAGCAAAACCTTTAGGAGAGTCATGATACATTTCTGTTGGGTATATATTAAACCTAATACTGATTCTATATCTCTAAAGCGACCAATTAGGTACTACCCATTTCATTTATACCTGCCTCTATTTTGGTTAATTACTTTGACCTAATAGCTCATGTGGGAGTCAGGAATATTTTCTTGTTCAGATCTATTAATCATCTAAGAACACAGAGGAGAACATTATCATACCTCTCAGTAAGTATATAAAAGTGTATTATAGTTATATTATTTGTGGTTGTTTTTGAGATGAAAAAAAATATTTAGCAGAAACAAGCCACATTTGGTCCAGTGTTATTGAACTGAACATAAAGTTGCAAGAGCATATAGGAACAGAGAGCCATTCCTTTCATGAGGGACAGAAAGATGCTAGTGATAAGCAGAATATTTATTCTGCCTCTATTTCCAAGGTCCTGTTCCCAGTGTCTTTATTCTTCCAGCTACATTCCACTTTCTAAAGTTTCCAGAACCTCCCAAAATAGCACTACCAGCTGGGGTTCTAGCACTGAGCATATTACCCGTTTCCCTACATAACATAATGTTTACTGTGGGTCCTTTCAGATGACTTCGCGCTGTTTGCAACCCAAACAAATGTAAGTTCCTTTGGTTTTAGATAAAAAATAGTAACAACACAACTCAACATGTACATGTATGGCTGAGTTAATCTGATCCACTGATTACACTTCATTCTGGCTCAGCATCTACAAGCTGCTCCAAGAAAAGAAAAAAAAAAAAACAGATTAAAGGTCGAAATATTTATTTTGGCACAAATTTTAGTGTAATGTTATTTGGCCTCATGTGTTTAGGACATAATTTTGGCAGCATTGTGTGTTGGTGTTGGGGCTATTCATTCCATAGCGAATAAGAGGAAGATTGCAGGATTTTTTGTTATTGTTTTGACATAAAGGCCAGGCTGTTTTAAGAGCAGAATTATTAATTATCTAAAGATAAATGAAAAAGTTTTCCATCTTCAGTCCTTTGCTGAGCTCACTGGAATACTTAATGCTGACTCGATTTCCAGGGTTTGTTATTATATTTGCTATATTACAAGGAAGGAAACAGATCTAATGAATTCACTGGTCTTCCACATGCATGTATCTCCCAATCCACTTAGGCTAAACAGAGACATGGCAAAGTATACATGTAGCAAGTATATTTGCTTAGCATAAAGAATGATGTGGTGATGTGGCCTCGGAATGAATGGACTACTGGACCTGTGTTGCTTCTGGGCCAGATAGTTTTTATTACTATTCTAATCTGGCTCGAGGTCAGAATGAAATGGTGACTACCTGGTATCAATGTTAGATCAGTTCTTTAACCAAGTGTTCTCTCCTTCTCCCTCCCCCTCTCCCTTCCCTCACATAATTATCCAAATCTAATGATACTAAATCTCTTTGGGGGAAACCTGGGAAATCCTTACTGTGAATTTGCTGCAGAGTTTCCATTTTATTCTTTTGGAATTCTGACTACACCTCTGGATAATCTGTATGAGTCCAGAACTGATTTGGCTCTGAGTGTTTCATAAGCAATTATGGCTATCTTTTGAATCATTTTCTGTCATCATCTACCCTTAATTAACTGAGTCTTGTTTTATCTGCATTGACTATTGTGAAGTAATAGTTCTTCACTAACTATACATTCAACTTCTCCTTAGGAAGATCTTTTAATATTAATAGATGCCATAGGTTTTCTTATCATACTATTTCTCTATGCCAATTTAATTTTGCTCTCATAAGATAACTCAGTCTATAAGGTTTCTGATCACACAAACTCTATAATTTTTTATCAAAGTGATACTATGCAATATCTGGTCATTTTTGGAAGTGTTATTTCAAATAACACTAATAAGGTAATTAATGACCTTCTTAATAAAGTTGGCTTTTGATCATTAGCATGTATCTTTCTGATGTGGTAAATATGCATTCTCTAAATACACTATCAAGCTGACACTGTCTTGTTTAAGTCTGCCTAGTATAGTACATTCCTGGATGTTACTGCCATCAGACACTGAATTCTTTCTGCCACCATCTGCTAGTAAACACTGGCACTTCTACATTATTGTTTCTATTAATTTTCTACTGTTTTTCTAGAAAATGACCACAAATTCAGTGACCTAAAAAACAAATGTACTGCCTTAGACTTCTATAGGCTAAGGGTCTAAAAAGCATCCCACCAGGAAATCACCAAAATGTTTGCATTATTTCCAGAAGATCTAGAGAATAATATATTTTCTTGACCCTTCATCTCCAAGAGTTGGCCTGTTTTAAGGAACAGGTTGTTAAATGTCTTGGTCTGACCTTAACTCCAGAAAAAAGGTAAAGCTGAAACATCAGTATTGATGTCACTGTACGTTTCTCACTTCCTGTTCTAAAGTTCATTATAGTAATACTGTGCTTTCTTACATTCTTGAGAAAAACTTTCCAATTTAAACATCAGATGATTAACAACCTCCTTTTCCTTCTTATACTGAAAATGAATTTTTTGCACACAGTATATTCTCATTATGATTTCTTCTTCCTTAATCTTTTCTCTGATCCTCCTCATTTTCATTACAACACTCTGTCCCAAATGTGCATCATATCTCTCCCATCAAGGCACGGAGAACCATCTAGAAAAGGAAACAGAAAGATTTTAAGAGCCAATTTGGATGAAGAACACACACAATCTCAGAAATAAGGCCTTCTAAACAGACAAGGACCAACATACACATGAGCTCACAGAGACTGTGGTAGTATGCACAGGGCCTACATGGGTGAGTGCTAAACAAGGTCTTAGCACTGAGAAGTGGCAAAGACCTCACCTCAAATGCAGTAATATTTACAACATGTCAAAAATGAATTGTGGTTTTCTCGAAGGGAGTATCACTGCACAATAAAGCACTCTTAAGTCCACTCTATGCTCCATGCCTATGCCTATATAATATATATATATATATATATATATATATATATATATATATATATATATATATAACCAGCAAAAACAAACAAACAATAACAAAAACCAAAACCAAACCAACCTTTCCCCCAAAAACCTAAATCCAAAACAAACCAAAAAACAATCACACAATCAAACAAACAAAAAACAGAGTAAATTATATTTGGGGGGTATTTTCTTTTCTTTTTTTAATATATATTTTTTAATATTTTTATTATTATTTTCTTTATTTACATTTCAAATGCTATCCCGAAAGTTTCCTATACCCCCCCCCTCCCCTGCTCCTCTACCCACCCACTCCCACTACTTGGCCCTGGCCTTCCTGCTTGTGGACGTTGTACATCGTGGTGCGGAGCCTAGTGCGCACCACGATGTACAACGTCCACAAAGTTTGCAAGACCAAGGGGCCTCTCTTCCCAGTGATGGCCGATTAGGCCATCTTCTGCTACATATGCAGCTAGAGACACGAGCTCAGGGGGTACTGGTTAGTTCATATTGTTGTTCCACTTACAGGGTTGCAGACCCTTTAGCTCCTTGTGTACTTTCTCTAGCGCCTCCATTGGGGGTCCTGTGTTCCATCCAATAGCTGACTGTGAGCATCCTTCTTTTTTTTCCCCAATTTTTATTAGGTATTTATTTCATTTACATTTTTCTCTATATAGTAAAGGAATTTATTTTATTATTATTATTATTATTATTATTATTATTATTATTATTATTTTCTTTATTTACCTTTCAAATGCTATCCCGAAAGTTACCTATAACCCCCCCCTGCCCCTGCTCCCCTACCCACCCACTCCCACTACTTGGCCCAGGCCTTCCCTTGTGCTGGGTCATAAAAAGTTTGCAAGACCAAGGGGCCTCTCTTCCCAGTGATGGCCTATTAGGCCATCTTCTGGTGAGCATCCTTCTTGTTAGTTGTTTTGTTTCATAAGATTTGTTTTGTGGGGTTTTCTTTGTTTGTTTGTTGTTTTGCTTTGTTCTGTTCTGTTTTCTTTTTTACTGTAGCTTGTATCCTATGTTTTCCAGTTTGCATTTTCGTAGGATTTCTGTATGTGAATGTGCATACATGCTTCGTTGGGGAGATGGAGCTATTTTTCTTTTTCTTCCATCTCTTTTTCCTTCTTCTTCTCTTTCTCCTCCCCTTCTTCTTTATCTTATTCTGGTTTGCTTGCTTCCATTTTATCTTATTTTACATTAGTTCTTTATAGATGCCTGCATGCATTCTAATGAGATAGAAAAGGGTAGGATTTGGGGGCTGTGTGGTTTCCTCCTTAGCATAGTAGGCAGCAAATCAGTCTCATACATTGTTTAAAAATTTCAGTACCTGATCTCTCTTTTCTCCTTTTGATGCAGTCCATCACACTACAGATAGACTAAGTCATCTTGGGTTGCCCTTACTCTGCATGTTGCAGTCACCGCCATCCATGTGCTTTTGTTCACTTCACTGACCTTCCTAGCCAAAGATATGTTGCTGTTCCCGGATGAACTACAAATCTTGTAACCGTTGAAAGTCTGCTTCCAGCTTCTGGGATATGGTGGGGCATCTTTGGGGTATATGCCCATATATGCTCATGAGTGTTTTAGCTGGGTCTTCATGTAGAACTATTTCAACATTTCTGAGGAACAGCTAGATTGATTTCCAGAGTGGTTATACCAGTTGGCAATCCCACCAGCAATGGAGGAGTGTTCCTCTTTCTCCCTCCTCAGCATCTGCTGTCACTTGAGAATTTGTGATTTTTAAAATTTTTTTATTAGATATTTTCTTCATTTACATTTCAAATGCTATCCCAAAAGTTCCCTATACCCCTCCCCTGCCCTGCTCCCTTACCCACCCACTCCCACTTCTTGGCCCTGGCATTCCCCTGTACTGGGGCATATAAAGTTTGCAAGACAAAGGGGCCTCTATTCCTAATGATGGCTGAGTAGTCCATCTTCTGCTATATATGCAAGTAGAAACACAAGCTCTGGGGGTGCTGGTTAGTTCATATTGTTGTTCCACCTATAGGGTTGCAGACCCCTTCAGCTCCTTGGGTACTTTCTCTAGCTCCTCCTTTGGGGG
>NC_034593.1:66004829-66013979 GCF_900095145.1 Mus pahari
ACAAGCTTGCAATCCCACCAGCAATGGAGGAGTGTTCCTCTTTCTCCACATCCTCAACAGCATCTGCTGTCACCTGAATTTTTAATCTTAGCCATTCTGACTGATGTGAGATGGTATCTCAGGATTGTTTTGATTTGCATTACCCCAATTATTAAGGAGATTTTGATCTTAGCAATTCTGATTGGTGTTCAGGGTGGTTTGGATTTGCATTTCTCTGATAACTCAGAATGTTGAAATTTTGTTAACTGTTTCTCAGCCATTGGAGATTTTTTAGTACCCCATTCTCTGTTTAGCTCAGAGCCATTCTCTGTTTAACTCTGTACTCCATTTTTTATTTGGGTTATTTGGTTTGTGGAAGGTTAACTTCTTGAGTTCTTTATGTATTTTGGATATTGGCCCTCTACTTGATGTAGGGTTAGTAAAGATTAAACATTTGGTCAGGTCCTAATAGTCCTCTATCATTTCATATCAGAAAATAAGAGTGCTAATATGCACTACCAAGTAAGTTTTGAGTCTTTGTTATTTCCAGGTGATTAGCCATAGATCAACCATTATCAATCTGTGGCTGTTTTTTCAACAGTCAAGTTCACTGATTATGCTGGATCTAATATTATGATTTTAATTGTCAACAGTCTGATTATAGTGTGCATAGTATTCACTCCCATGAGTTATATCACCTCAGGTCCTCAAGGATGTAAGTTTTAACAATTGTACTGCTCCATTGGAGCAACAGGTCTCCATGTTCTATAGATTACATATAAATTAGTTATTTTCCTTGTGGAGTAGTGTGAGAAGTTCAAAAGTCTATCAGTGTATCTTCTTTCTTAGTCTAATTCTTGACTAACATTGCCAAATATGCTCAGAAAATCAAATCAACAGAAAAGCTTATCAGGTATACATTTAAGAATAATCTCTGAGGTGGCAAATGAGTGTAAAACCCAGAAGGGACTGAACACACCAGGGGAACAAGACCCTCTACATCTCAGGTTCTCCACCTGTAAAGGTCTGAGAAATGCATAGCAGATATCCTCCATATTGGATATTCATATTTCTATTCACAACCGTCACAAAATTGTAGTCATGAAGTAGCAATGAAAGAAATTTTATGGTTGGGGGTTATCATAGCAGGAGTAACTGCATTAAAAGATCTCAGCATTGGTATAGTTGAGAGCCACTGGGCTAAAACAACTGAGCAAGGCTCATGTAAACTCATAGCTCTTGAAGCAGCAATCACAAGGCCAGCACCACTCTTTACAAAGTCCTTTGATTTTATAATACAGCTTTTGGTTTAGTATTTTCCTGGCATTGCTGAGTGTGTAAATAATGAGTTGCTGACTCTTGGGTTTTCTTTTGAAACACTTTTACTTTTGCTGGTTTTCCTTGTTCAACTTTTATGTGATAGTTTTTTATCTTATTATATTTTATTTTGTCATGGTCTGCTGTTATCTCATAGAAGCCGGTTCGTTTTAAGTAAGAGACAGAAAGGAAGTAGATCTGTATAGGATGGTAGGTGAAGAGGAACTAAGAGTGGAGAGAATAGAATCTATAATCAGATTGTGTTATGCAAAAAAATTATCTATTTTTAGTCAAAGGGGGAAATAGTTTTTTTCATATAATTAAAAAATAATAATCTTGGATTTACTTTTCTGAAAAGGAAGGAAATTCAAAATGAATGGACAAGGCAATAAAATTAGTAATCTCAATGAGAAAAATCACACAAAAGCCCATGATGAGTCCAACAGAAAGCATCAAATGGCTTCCTTTAGCCAGATTCTCTTCCCCAGCTGAAGCAACTCCTGAGGACACTGAAGATGAAGAGAAAATAAATAATCTTTATTCCAGATGTTTGAAATCTCACTCTCTCCAATTGATCTAGAAATAAAAAGTCATATAATTCTGCTATATGTATTTCAAAAAAATAGAGCTCACACACATTAATTAGCTTATCAGGAGTAAACTGGAAAAATAAATGTCTTGATTGAAAAGAAGGGCAAGATGAATAAAGTCAGGTTACATGAATTAGTGTCTATAAACATGTACATTATATGTCTTTTCAAGATAATATCAATGTGTAAAGTTCCAATTCCAGCAAGGGTATCTTCTCATACTATACATAGAGGTGAATAACTTTCTAATACTTTCTTCCATAGCCTGCTTAGAATTTTTCCTTCACTGCTTACTCAGTATCATTTACATAACCATGTATTATGTGGTCTTGAACAAGATGTTAACATTCAAACATATAAAAACAAAAAGTCACAATTAAACAAGTTATTTTCACAAAGTAGAAAAAGTAGGCAATATACTGAGATGTGAAATAAGCAATTTTGTTGATTATAATTACTAGATTCATGTATTAAAAACTAATCAAATAACTCAAATATGTGATAAATTGTAATGAGAAGATACTTTATATTAGAATTATTTAATAAGTCAGCTTGTAAGTAATAAACAAAGTTATAGTTTGTAATTGTTTGTGATAGAAGTAGAGAGATGGCTCAGTGAATCAGAGCTATTGATGCAAAGCAACCAAATTGGCTTGTAGCAACCACACTGGGTGGATTGCAATCATCTGTGACTCTAGCTCAATGAGTATCTGTTGATTATAACCTTTCTGGGGTCATGAACTCACATGCACATACTGTTCTCCTAACACATATATTTAGAAAATTTTAAGAAATAAAATATTTTTAATTGCTCCATGCCAAGTTTTCAGTTTAACGTATAACTCTTCTCATTTGTAACATCTTATGATTCTCATATTCAGAGTATCTAAAACTTAGAAGCTGATATCAACCACGATACAGATAAATGATAAAGGGAGAAGATTATTATCCAATGTCTAAAATTTATTTATCTTCTATTTGTACTAATAAGGAAAGCCATCCAAATGTGATTATTATTTAAATAACTATAAAATAGTAATTATACATAGAAGAGTAGAAATAAACAAATATTAAGCACACTAGATTTCTTTTTTTTTTTGTCTTAATTTATGCTTCTTTGCCATTTGTGCCTTCCTGTTCTATAATGGCTATGCCCAAGTGATTTTGAATAAGCCTCCTTTAATATCTTCTCTATATCACTATGCTATAATTTTGACATGACAAAGTAGTAAAATTCAAAGCATCTTTAAAGGCAACCAATGAGAGTGAAGATGAAATACACAGAGAACACAAATCTCACGACTTGTAAATCAATGCTGGTGGGCACTGCTTTACTCCTAAAGATTTTTAGCAAGAAATCAAGGTTTATACCAGCATCTAGACTGTGATAAAGAAGATATAATAAAATAAAAATTAATACTATGCAACACAACAAGCAGTTTGATATAATTATTATTATTACTAACTATTGAAAGTTGTAATTTTTGATTTAATAGTGCTCCCCACTCTTCTGAAGATTTCTATAAATTTGATATGTATATGTTTACATTGTGAGGTTTTAGTTACATACTATTATTTGTTATTGAACAGGTTATTTGTAGTTTTAATTCAAAAGAAAATTTCCTTACAGTTTACATCATTACTTTAAAAATGTGGGAAGGCACTAGAACTTGTTTAAATTATTTACTAAATACAAAGTAAGCCACTTTGTACTTAGTAATGATTTAAAAGGATGAAACATTGCTACTGGAACAATTCTAGCATATGCTTTACAAATCACTGTGTGCTTGAAATAATTCTGTTGCAAAATGACTATGAGGGAGAAGTGTAGCCCCTAAATCAATGGGTCTCACCACACAGTTAGTTAAGATTGACGCCAGAAATGTTCTGATTTGTGATGAAGTATCTTTGAAAGTAAGAGAGAGAGGGTGAGTTTCTCCAAGGACACCTTTGGAAAATAAACCTCCTTCTTGATACCTTCTGGCAAAGCAGCATCGTTTGTCACAGTGCTTTGTTTCAGAGCCTGGCATTTGCCTTACAAGTGTGTGTGTGTGTGTGTGGGGGGGGTGTCTATTTGTATGTGGGTATGTGAGAGCTAGAGAGCCAGAGAGAGTTTATATTTTATGTTTTTGGTGGTATATTTTATTGAAAGTAGATTTTTAAAATATATTTTCATTCTCCTTTCCCTCTCCTAACTCCTCTCAGATCCTTGTTACATCCCTTTACACCTAAATCCAGACCCTTTTTTCCTTCTCTCATTAGAATACAAAAAGCACATAAATAATAATAAAAATTAGCAATAATAATGATAATTGATTAGACAAAATAAAAGCAAATGATAATAGGACAAAACAAGAAAAGAGAAGTAAAAAGAAAAAACAAAGAGCCAAAGGAAACATTCAATAAACACACACACCTACACATTCTCACATTTGTCATTCTTTTTTGTCCCTAAGCAATGAAAATCAGTGACAAGGAGCTGGGATGTAAATTAATAGGGCTTGATCTCTCCAGAGGCAACTGTAGAAGGAAAATTCTCATGACATTTTTTATTGTCTTTGCAATATCATTGAACTCAGGCTTCCTGGTTGCCTGCTCCCCAGAAATCAACAGAAGCTGAAGCTCTTATTTTAGGCAACAGAATTTCCTTAGGAAATGTTTTGTGCCTCATAGCAAAGCAGAAATTCTGTACTGTACTCTGCTGTTTTCACATTAGCTCTGTCAGCAGACAGCATTCTGGTTTTGAATATAAGAATCTGATTTATCACAGATTTAACACACATTGCAACAGAATCTAAAGGGACCTCTGGGTCTCTCTAGGAGCTGTCGCCTGACTGTAATTTGATCTTTTCTTCAGAGTTGTTTTCTTCTCTCTTTTTCCTGAGCTGAAACATAAACAAACAAACAAATTGGAAGGAAAGAGACTGCCTTTAAGAGAAGCCTACCTTCTTTTTTTTTTTTTAACCTTGCCTAAAATATTTATTTATTTATATATTTGTTTGTTGCTTTAAATTATTTTATTAGATATTTTCTTCATTTACATTTCAAATGCTATCCCGAAAGTCCCCTATACCCTCCCCCAGCCCTGCTCCCCTACCCACTCACTCCCATTTCTTGGCCCTGGCGTTCCCCTGTAAGGGGCATATAAAGTTTGCAAGACCAAGGGGCCTCTCTTCCCAATGATGGCTGACTTAGCCATCTTCTGGAGAAGCCTACCTTCTTAATCCATACATTACACACAGACTTGCATAAACACACAGGAGAATTCTGAAGAACATATCTTCTTGTTCTTCTTCTTCTTGTTCTTCTTGTTCTTCTTGTTCTTCTTGTTCTTGTTCTTGTTCTTCTTGTTCTTCTTGTTCTTCTTGTTCTTGTTCTTGTTCTTGTTCTTCTTCTTCTTCTTCTTCTTCTTCTTCTTCTTCTTCTTCTTCTTCTTCTTCTTCTTCTTCTTCTGTTCATCACATAAAATGAAATATATAAAGTTTCTAAAAAGTTGTGCTTTCTTGCCAATAGTTATGAGATGAAGAACTTTATTTTCCATAAATGGGCTACGGAACATATAAAGTGATCAAGAAAAGGTGAATCTTAAAGCATCCTTGTATAACATGACAGAGGACAAGAGTGGGATATCTGAGAGGAGTCCTCATGAGGTTCCACTACTGATTGTATAGCAGAAACCTGACCTCAAACCAAAACAGTGACTCACTGAAGTGAACTCTTATAAGTAAAGCCATTGGGACAAAGGGGTACAGTGTGTGGCACACGCTGATACACCAGAGCTTTCACGGTGAGATGTGATTTTTGTTGTTGCTGCCGTTTTGTTTTGTTTTGTCTATTTGTTTGTTTTAATTTTGTTTTATTTTATATTGTTTTCTCTGCAGGAGGTTTTAGGGTCAGAGGGCAGATATGGAAGAAGTGAGATAAGATTGAAATTCACAAAGAATCAATACAAAGTTAAAAAAAGGAATATACTTAAAATTAGTATTTTTAAACTTAATATTTTCCCTTCCTTACTAGCTCACAGAGACATCTTTTGTGTGTTCGTAGCAAACTCAATGTTACATAAATGCCTTGCAATGAGTAATTTCAACTTAAATGCACAGTGGGTCTCATCCAGTATTCACTCCCATGGTTGTTTTGGTTTGCTTCTGCACCTTGTTGTCAATGCTAAGGTCAGTGTAATAGGCTCTTTAGAAAGTCGTTTTAGAAGTTCTTTCTGTTCTCTGAATGTTTGTTCATCATTCTCTTATTTTAGTTTCATATCACTTAACATCTTGATTAAGATCCCTGGGATCAGAGAAATGTAAATTGTAAACTGTTCTTATTCTCATGAAGATGTTTTAGGTTTACCTAGACCGGCTACACTGTAAAAGTGACACATTATTTTCTCATGAAGATTCTCATGCAAGCCAAAAGAATATATCCAACACCCACACACAGAAATATGACACAATATTTCAGAGAGATACAAACTACAAATATAGGGGTGATTTAGGAGGAAGTAGCGAAGGGAGAGGACTGAGTGGTTTTAATTTTAAATACATTAATTGTATTTTGTAATTGTATTTAATTTAAAATATTTTAAATAAAAAAGGAATAGTAATACAAAGAAAATCTATGTCATATAAAGACAATTTGCCTAATCAATCTATACTTAAAGTTCACATTGTCCAGGTCATTGGCTTTTTAACAAACTATTATTTAAACATTGGTTTTGGTTAAAACGATTAATTTATATTTAGTAATAGAGTAAAATCTGATTTATAAAGGTTAGTATTTATAATCTGGAGAAATATTTAAACTTTAAATTGTTTATTTCTTAAAATATGTATGTAAGTACATTATGTGTGTATAACAAACATGTATTATGACCACAACTTCTGTGTTGTTTATATAATTATTTCCAAACAAAAGTAAGACTTCCTAGGGCAATAATCAACACAACTACACCAAGGACAGGTACTCTCTTAGTTTCCATGTAGCTATCATACCATCAAAACAAGAATATGTTTAAATACATCTTGGATGAGAATAAAGGAAAAGGAATCACCAGCTTTGAGATTGTTTCACTCAGTACTTATGACAAAATATTGCCGTGGTGATTACGTGTTGATATTTCATTTAATTTATTAGAAAACTCAATTTTGATAAACTTCACACTGGTACTATAATTATTATTCTTTGAATTTTCTTTCAAAGCATTAAGTTTCATGATAAATTTTTCATACATGCTACAATTTGATTGATTTTAAAACCTCATCCTTACTGTTCCTTGGTATTTCCACCTCTCAGTTTCCTCTTGTGTTTTTCTACATGCTCTCTTAAATCTCCTTTCCATTTTTCAGTCACATGGATCTCCTTCTAGCTCTCTAGCCTTTATTTATATGCTGTCCTGCCTAGATACACATATTTAATAGAAGCTAGTATTCACAGAGTAGAGAAAATACATGATATTGTTCTTTCTGAATATGCACAGAACATTATTTTAATTGAAATAAAATTATTTTGCATTTATGTTAGTATTAATAAAATTCAATATAAAGAAAAATCATTAAGTAAACAAGTGAATACTTACAAATACTATGAAACGGCCTGTGAGATGAATCACCAAGTAAAGGCACGTGCTGTACAAATCTGATGAGTTTGAGGTTGAGAAGCCCTTGAGAGTAGAAGTAAAGAACTGAGTCCACAATCTCTCCTCCACATTTGAGTTTTGATATGTGTACCAAGCCCTATACACCCATATCCATATACTGCTCTTGCAGAGGACCAAGGTTTGCTTCCCAGGACCCATGTGGTAACTCATGATTATCTGTAATTCCAGTTTCTGGGACTCTAATCAGTCTCTCTTCTCCATGGGCAATAGGATAAACACAGTAACTATGAATTCATGCAAAAAAATACATGTATTTAAATTAAAAACATATATCAGATTAAGTTGGGTGGTAAAACAGTGTAATACTTGTAGACAAACTACATTGTACAAACAACAAGTCCAAAATATATGTAACCATTGGAAGTGCCTAGAGGTCCTCATGCAAAGCAAGAATGGACATAAAATAGAGACCTTACATGAAATGTGATGCTGGGTAATACAAAATAATATTTATACTTGTAACTCAAGTTAGGATCAAAACAAGCACAAATAATTGGGTATGGAAGTAAGAAAAATGCATGTTAAAATGAATAATTCACACTGGGATCAATTGTGCAATAGAGTAATTATTTTTGAGACTAATGCATTATTTATATTTCAAAAATGTTAGATGTTAACATTTGAAAGAGCATGTGTTCTACATTGTTGAATATCTTAAGCAACCATACATTTTGCTTCTGTCAGTGTTTCCTTGTTTATATTTCATATTTTTCTGTACCTTATAAAATTTTACTTTGTTCTGCCTTATTTTCTTATTTTATTAATAGAAAAACATTCTACACTATGACTTTTAGAATATTGGATCACATATTTTGTGATGTACTGCTAGTTGATGACTGGTTTATGGTTACCTCCACTTTAGATAGATAGATAGATAGATAGATAGATAGATAGATAGATAGATAGATAGATAGATATAGATATAGATAGATACACAGACAGATAAAGAAAGAAAGAAAGAAAGAAAGAAAGAAAGAAAGAAAGAAAGAAAGAAAGAAAGAAAGAAAGAAAGAAAGAGTCATTTGAATAAGAAGTATCTCCTATAGTCTTATGTATTAGCATCCTTTGTGGTACTGTTTGGAATCTATAGGACTTTTAGGGAGTGTGGCTTGGATGGATGGAGTCTGTCACTAGGGTTGGGCTTTGAGACTTTATAATCTTGCCCCACTTCTACTTTCCATCCCTTTGCTTCCTGATTGAAATTTTGACATGACCTCCTTGTTTCTTGATAATGTACCAATGCCTGATGCTTGTTGGTTTGTTGGCATGTCTTCTTGCCATGATTATCTCTTAGTCTTGAAACCAAAAATCAAAATATGCTATCTTCCTTAAGTTGCTCTGTTAATACTTTATAACATCTACAAAGGAGTGAGTAATACAGACATGGTAAGCTTCACAATTATCCTTGGGAAAAAAATACTACTTTGTAAAGCAAGTGGGAAAAGAAATTACCTAATTGCTAATGTATTTGCGGATATTAGCCCAGAAACTTAGAATACCAAAGATACGTTATGCAAAACAGAAGAAAACCAAGAAGGATGACCATTGTGTGGATACTTCATTCCTCCTTAGAATAAGGAACAAAATACTCATGAAAGGATATAGGTA
>NC_034593.1:66014394-66024177 GCF_900095145.1 Mus pahari
GGCGGGGGGGTATAGGGAACTTTCAGGATAGCATTTGAAATGTAAATAAAGAAAATAATAATAATAATAATAATAATAATAATAATAATAAAAGGCAAAAAAAGAATCTGTAATATACAACAAAAATATCACTTGCATTTTCTTTCAGAAAGGTTGAGTGATGTACATTTTACAGAAAATTCAATAATTCAGAGCTATCTCTGTATTTGAAAATTTAATCCCTTTTTTGCTCATCATGTTACAGTGATTTCATATATATTGGCCATAATACAATGTAGAGTTGATGACCTACCTCCATCCAAATAGTATGTTCTATACATAGATGTGCCTGTTAAAAGAGCATTGTGTGAATCTAGATAACCCAGGCTCAGTTAAAAACCAAAGAAAATGAAAAAAAAATCAATAAACAGAAGCTGAAACAAAATACTATCTGTCCTTTTTCATGATGAAATACTATCTTCTGACTGTTAAAAAATGTACCTAAGGAGGACTAAACAGGTATACACTCAAAAACTTCGAAAGGGTATCATGAAATTAGTGATCAAAATGGAAGAAATTATCAAGCAGAATTTATATATGAAAATTCCATTTGGAAACTTATTACTGTGTAATATAATTTAAACAATAAGTATTAATTTAAAAATAAAAAAATACTTAATAAACCTGCAGGTGTTTCTGTTCATTTAGCCTCTGACATGTTTTTATAAATATAACTCTTTGGCTGGTGAGAGAGCTCATCACATAAATTTGTTCACCATAGAACCTGACAACCTTAGCTTGAGTCTTGTAAAGCAAGTGGGAAATCAATGTAAAAGTAGAAGGAGAAAAATAATTCTAGATAATAGTACTATGACTTCTTCATATATATCGTGGCATGCCATTGTTGTGCATACCAAATATATAAACATACTCTCACATACACACATATACCTCAATAAAAGTATATATTAAATTTATAAACTATGAATTCATTATTTTTAATAGCTGAGTAGCACTCTATTTTGTAAATGTACCACATTTTCTGTATCTATTACTCAGTTGAGGGACATCTGTGTTCTTTCCAACTTCTGGCTATTATACATAAGCCTGTTATGAACATAGTGAAGCATGTGTCCTTATTATATATTGGAGCCTCTTCTAGGTATATGTGCAGGAGTGGTATCACTAGGTTCTCAGGTAGTATTATGTCCAATTTTCTGAGGAACCAACAAACTGATNTCCAGAGTGGTTATACCAGCTTGCAATTCCACCAGCAATGGAGGAGAGTTTTTCTTTCTCCACATCCTTACCAGCATCTGCTGTCACCTGAGTTTTTGATCTTAGCCATTCTGACTTATGTGAAGTGGAATCTCAGGGTTGTTTTGATTTGCATTTCCCTGATGACTAAGGATGTTTAACAATGAATTCATGAAATTCTTAGGCAAATTGATGGAACTAGAAAATATCAAAAGAGAAAACATATGGTATATACTTCCTGAGAAGTAGACATTAGCCCAGAAGCTCGGATTACCAAAGATACAATTCACAGACCACATGAAGCTCAGGAAAAAGGAAGACCAAAGTGTGGATACTTTGTTCCTTCTTAGAAAGGGGAATGAAATACCCATGAGAGGAGATACAGAGACAAAGTGTGGAGTAGAGACTGAAATAAAGGCCATCCAGAAACTGCCCCACCTGGGGATTCATCCCCTATCCAGTTACCAAACTAGGACATTACTGTGGAATCCAAATAAGTACTTGCTGACAGAAGCCAGTTATAGATGTCTCTTAAGAAGCTCTGCCAGTGCCTGACAAATACAGAGGTGGATGTACTCAGCCAATCATTGGACTGAGTACAAATTCCCCAGTGGAGGAGCTAGAGAAAGGACTGGAGGAACTGAAGGGGTTTGCAGCCCAATAGGAGGAACAACAATATGAACTAACAAGTACCCCCAGAGCTCCCAGAAACTAAACCTCCAACCAAAGAGTATATATGGAGGGATCCTTAGCTCCAGCTGCATATGTAGCAGAAGATGACCTTGTTGAACATCAATGGGAGGAGAAGCCCTTAGTCCTGAAAAAGCTAGATTCACCAGTGTAGTGAAATTCCAGGACAGGGAAGCAGAGTGGGTGGGTTGGTGATCAGGGGGAGGGGAGATGGGATAGGGGGTTTTTGGAGGGGAAACCAGGAAAGGGGATAAAATTTGAAATGTAAATAAAGAAAATGTTTAAGAAAAATAGAAAAAAAAAATATCAGACCTTTATTATATTAGGTGTAATAGAAGATAATTTTAAAATATGCCATCTATAAAACTTAGTTCTGAAAAAAATCATGTTATACTAATGACCTATTAAATTATGTGAATTTAGCTAACTGGTAATCATCATAATTAATGTGACACAAAGCAAGGCAATGTGAGTCATGGGTATAATACCACAACTTCAGAGGTTGAAACAAGAAGATTACCATAAGTTCAAGGTTAACTTGGGCTGGGCTTCAATAATAATTGCCAAGACATGAAAAATTAAGATTATGACAGTGATTCTATTCTATGTAATATGTCAAATTTTGACTCTTGTGCATATACTTATTCCATCATTATTACACACATTCTACCTCCAAGAAAGTATATGTATAGTCTAGGGGTTCATCTGTGATAAAACTAGGCCAAGCAAGAGCAACTATTGAGAGATGAGACATTTTCCTAACTAAAATATGCTTGTTCTTACCATTACCTGGCAATTTCTTTCTGTACAAATATGAAGAAATTGAAGCTTTGTGGTGTGGCTAATTGCTGCTCAGGGAGAGTTCAAAAGAAGCAACTGAGATAAATACATGGTGTAATTTTATTATTAATTAATTTATTAATTTATTTATTATTTTCTTGATTTACATTTCAAATGCTATCCCAAAAGTTTCCTATACCCCCCCGCCCCTGCTCCCCTACCCACCAACTCCCACTACTTGGCCCTGGCCTTCTCCTGTGCTGGGTCATATAAAGTTTACAAGACCAAGGGGCTTCTCTTCCCAATGATGGCCGATTAAGCCATCTTCTGCTATATATGCAGCTAGAGACATGAGCTCAGGAGGTACTGGTTAGTTCATATTGTTGTTCCACCTACAGGGTTGCAACCCCCTACAACTCCTTGGGTACTTTCTCTAGCTCCTCCATTGGGGGCCCTGTGTTCCATCCAATAGCTGACTGTGAGCATCTACTTCTGTGTTTGCCAGGCACTGGCATAGCCTCACAAGAGGCCNCTATATCAGGGTCCCTTCAGNAGAATCTTGNTGGCATGTGCATTAGTATCTGGGTTTGGTGGCTGATGATGGGATGGATTCCCAGATGGGGTAGTCTCTGGATAGTCCATCCTTTCATCTTAGCTCTAAATTTTGTCTCTGTACCTATATCCTTTCATGATTAATTTGTTCCTTATTCTAAGGAGGAATGAAGTATCCACACGATGGTCTTCCTTCTTGGTTTTCTTGTGTTTTGCAAGATGTATCTTGTGTATTCTAAGTTTCTGGGCTAATATCCGCTTATCAGTGAGTGCATATCTAGTGTCTTCTTTTGGGATTGAGTTACCTCACTAAGGATGATATCCTCCAGATACATCCATTTGCCCAAGAATTTCATAAATTTATTGTTTTTAAAGCTGAATAGTACTCCATTGTGTAAATGTACCACAGTTTCTATATCCATTCCTCTATTGATGGACATCTGTGTTCTTTCCANCTTCTGGNTATTATANATAAGCCTGNTANGAACATAGTGNAGCATGTGTCCTTATTACCAGTTGGAAGATCTTCTGGGTATATGCCCAGAAGAGGTATTGCTGGGTCCTCCGGTAGTCCTATGTCCAATTTTCTGAGGAACCGCCAGACTGATTTCCAGAGTGGTTGTACGAGCTTGCAATCCCACCAGCAATGGAGGAGTGTTCCTCTTTCTCTACAACCTCGCCAGCATCTGCTGTCATCTGAATTTTTAATCTTAGCCATTCTGACTGGTGTGAGATAGAATCTCAGTGTTGTTTTGATTTGCATTTCCCTGATGACTAAGGATGTTGAACATTTTTTCAGGTGTTTCTCAGCCATTTGGTAAATTTTATTTTTATTTCTAAACTATAAGTTGAAAGTAGAATGTTTGCTGGTATTTACAACAAGCAACCCCCTGCAGATTTCATTTAGCTCCTATGTCATATCTTACATGCCCTGTGGATTGTGTGTACCTTAATGGGTTAGGCTATGATCTGAGGAGAGGGTCCACACATTGCATCCTTTTTCAGTCCTTCATCTGACTTGGAGAATGTTGAGGGCTTCTTATTCTTCATAGGCAGTTTTGGAGGCTACAAGTTTTATTCTACACAACTTTCATGATATGGACATGTGAGTACAAAAGTTTCAATTAAATAAGAATGGATCCATTCTACCTTGAACAATAAGGATGAATGAACAGAAAGGAGATTGGGACCTGACTAGAGATGCCAGCAAGCCATGAGCTTCAGGAACAAATCGAAGTTAAGATCTAATGATGCATTTAGGTCTGATAAGTCAGTCATGGCATTTCAACTCCATGGAAACTGTCTCCCTTGCAGATTTATAACCATTTTTGTTAAGAATGAATTTCCCTGATATCATTACTCTTCCTCAAAATGTCCATAAATCATATTTATAGCTCATATGCTCACAAACTACTTTTTAAATTCAATTTTATCTGATTTAAAAAAATTCCATCTTGTACATTTCATTAGCTATGAAATATATTAAATTAATTGTTCCATTCATGATGTACACAGAGAACTGGAATTTAAGATTACAGTAAACTAGAAAGAACCATAGCTAAGAAGTCAGAATACAAATCTTTCCTTAGGTATTCTCCTAATAATTTAGATCTTAGCTCAAATAAAAAAGCATGTTAACATGAAAAGAATAACTTTGACCCCCTCTCTTGATGACAAACCAACGTAACAAGCCTGGATCTGTCATAATAATAGCACTGTCGTCCATTGCTGGAGTCTGGTTTGTTCTGGTTTTCTTCTTAGAGAATATATTTCATGTTGCCATTTTATCCTTATTATACTTTTGCAACTAAAAGTTCTGTAGTGACTTTAACAGAAAATGTTTTTCAAGTGAGTTAATTAAATTTAAGATGAGCAAAACATGCTGGGAAGATAGCACCGTAGACAGCTCCCATTAATTACAACTGAAGTTTGCTATAGGAGTTCCCATCCCCAGGACCTACATAAAAATGCAGGTAAACATGAAAGCCTGAATGCAATTCAGCCATTCCTCATATGGAAACAATTGGATCCCTTGAGCCAAACTGAATAGTTAGACTAGCCAAATGGACAGATTCATAGAAAGACCTGACCTCCCTCCATAAATAAAATAGCAAATGATCCACTAAGATACCCAGAGTCAACCTCTGAATTACACACACACACACACACACACACACACACACACACACACACACACACACACACACACACAGAGGAAAACACACAGACACAGGAACACACACAGATAAACACACTTGTACTTGCTTGCGCATGCCACAAATGTATCCATGTGAAAACTATAAAATATACACAAGTTTTTTTGAGCTTGCTTTTTTTACAAGCAAGGGATATCCTGAGATGGATCTACAAATTTGAGTTTTCTGACTTACATATCTGTTAAAAAACTACAAAACAAAAAACCAAAAAATAAATAAGTAAACAAAAGCAAAGTAAAAAAAAAAAAAAAAGCAAAACAAAAAAGCACCAGCTGTCATGGAATATGTTTAATAAATTCCAGGAATTTGAAATCAGAGTTCCTTTACTCACACCCAGTTTGATTCCTACAGCGATCCAAATCCTTAGCAGCTCCCTTCAGGAGAGTAACTTGCCATTGAGAGGCTTCTGTGAGTGTTTCAGATATGCCTTCATTGCGCATTCCCCACTTCTTCAACATGTTGATCGATACCCCTCTCCTCTTGAACTGAAAAATAAATAGTTATAATTTTAAATCTTGGTAGATAATATTTCTGTCAACAAAACAGATATTAGGTGATTTATTTCTATTTCTGCAAAGTAAAAATAAATTCATCTCTGGCTTTCTATATCTGTGGTTCTCAAAGAAGCTTGAAGCTTGTTACTAAAAGTGACTTAGCTCCTTTTTTTTTAAAAATTTTTTGTCAAAGACTTATTCTATGTTGATTTTGTGTATCTGAGTATGGAAAGTGCAAGTATGTGTAAGTGTTCTTAGAAGGCAGAAGAGGGTGAGAGATCCCTAGAGCTAGCTAGGGTCACAGGCAGCTCTGAGTCAACCAACATGTTACAACTGGGACCTGAATTCAGGTCTTTCCCTCTGCAGTTCCTGCTCCTTACCTCTGAGAGCCATCTCTTTAGCCCTTAATTTCTCAGTTTGAACAACACTGACCTTCCACAGGGAACAATCCATTGAAATATATTGAGTAAGAAAACAAAATTATATCATTGTTTTTTACATTGCTATTTTCAGTCTAACTTCTGGCTTATAATGATAATATGACTTATATCCAACAATTTCAAATGTTACTATAAATATTATTATTTAATTGTGAATACAGTCATATTAGAGCTCATCAGATGAGAGGTCAATAAAACAAGTTTCCTGTTTGAATACAATAGTTACAGAAAATAGTTAGAAACTTAGATAGGTGGTACCTCATTGGCATTCTGAAAGTACATTGGAAGAGATGGCTTGTATCTCCTCACACAGCTAAACTATAAACTATCCTTAATAAGCATAATTGCAATTTGTGCAGACGTAATCAGTAATTTAATCAAATGGCTAAATTTGGCCAAAATAATATCTGATAGAGGCACTGATTTGGTCTGGTGATATAATTATATATACACCTATCCATTAAATATAGAATTTGATTTATTTTGCAGCATCATATAGTTATGTATTTTTTATAAAAATGAATAGAATGAACATAGGTTTCTCTGAGTCAATGTAATTTCAATTTTTTTCAACTCACAAATATATATGAGAATTTGTGTTTTACTAGAGACCCTTTTTAAAAGCATTATTTTGGATTTGCAAAATGATAGCTTTTTACTTAAATTCATTAAATATTACCAACTAATATCTTTTTTTAAAAAAAAATATACTCTCACATACTGAAAACTCAAATTTCTGAGTATAAATCATGTTGGCCATACTGATATGGAGTGAACAAAGTCATAGTTTTAAAAATATGAAAATATCCTTTAGTGCTTACTGGACCCTAATTTCTCTAATAATTTTTAGTTTATTTACATTTTTTCTTTCCTATATGTGTACAGTTTTGTCTAAGAACCCAAAATCTGCAAAAGCTGAAATAATATTGTTTTTGTATCAAAAGAAAGGCTGGAGAAGACTTTCAGATTTCAAAATGATTTAGCAAACAGCAAAGGAGTGGAGTACAGACAGGAAGGGCAATGAGGACTAAGTCATCTGAAGGGGAATGAGAATGGATAAAGGTTTGGTAGGAAGAACCTCATTCATCCTGATACCGGTAGACATAGGTGTGACTCTTGCTTTTTCTTTTTTCTTTTTTCCAATTTTTATTAGGTATTTACTTCATTTACATTTCAAATGCTATCCCAAAAGTCCTCTATACCCCCTCACTGCTCCCCTACCCACCCACTCCCACTTCTTGGCCCTGGTGTTCCCCTGTACTGGGGCATATAAAGTTTGCAAGACCAAGGGGCTTCTCTTCCCAATGATGGCTGACTAGGCCACTTTCTGGTACATATACAACTAGAGGCACGAGCTCTGGGGGTACTGGTTAGTTCATATTGTTCCATCTATAGGGTTGCAGACCCCATCCAGAGACTGCCCCACCCAGGGGTCCATCCCATAATCAGCTACCAAATGCAGACACTATTGTATATGCCAGCAAGATTTTGCTGAAAGGACCTTGATATAGCTGTCTCTTGTGAGCCTATGCCAGTGCCTGGCAAAAACAGAAGTGGAGGCTCATAGTCAACTATTGGATGGAACACAGGGTCCCCAATGGAGGAGCTAGAGAAAGTACCCAAGGTGTGACTCTTTTAGAGAAATTGCTCAGTGTCTTTTCAGAGAGGGCTGTTTTCAAGCTGTTGCCACTTTTGGTGTGTATCATAATGTAATAATCCCTGCTTGGAATCATGCCCTTAGGAACAAGTTCTCTGGCATCAGCATGGCAAATTCTGGAAGTCGACCCTAAGGCAATCATGTAATCTAAGACCCGGGACACATATTTTTATAATCAGTACAAAATTTCTCCATCCTATAGTTGAGGACAGCCCTTATAATGCTATTCTGCTCTCTGGTGGAAAACTACCAAAAAGAAGTTAATAAGAAAAATTAGAGCATTTGCCATGTAAATTAATCTCACCGTGAAATGGCAATATTTCTTCCTTGTTGCTTTTGCTTTCGCTAATTTCCTTCAGTATTACCCAGGCAGTTCTTGGTGGCCTGTCTGATGGTGTGAAGCAAAACTTCACTCATCAGAGTCAAAACTGTGTATCCTCCACAGGCTTGGATGATAAGACTTGTCTATGCACATTGAACATCTGTAAGGTGATGGGAGAACACAGCGAAAATACTGACCATCTTTGTTTAAAATATGTTATCTTTGCCTGTTTATTATTCACATGTTTATGACTAATACAAGTCAAGGAATATAACATTATGGTGCACATCACCTCTTCTTTACTCCTGTAGATTGACTGATACACTGTGTATCTATCAGATTCAGCAGAATCTATAGAATCTTCAAAATAGTATTTTTTTTTTTTTTGGAACAGAACTGCCTTTAGAATATGAAATGAAAGTGTCAGAAGATGATGGGAGTCACAGAAATGACTGCCGGCATTCTGACTTTGATTCCAAGATTTGTACAAATTTATATGGTGTTAGAGTAATTTGATTTGATTTAAAGATTCTTTTCCTTTATATGTAAGGAGTTTAAAAATTGTTTCAGATTACAATGTAATTATTTCACCATAATCACTAGAAAGGCAACCATTTGATCCAAGTCCATTCAAGCAGCTAGGTTACTGAATAAGGATGAATTCATTTACTCTGAAACTTAATAGTAAAATATTCTAAGAGCTCTTTTGAATTTGTAACTAATACATTTTAAAAGCAGAAATGCAATGCCACCTACTTGGTATTTTGGAAAATTACTTTGAAATTTTTTCTTCAAAATTCATTATTGAGAATTTAGACTCATTACCGCTGCCCTGGTATTTCAATGAATAATACTCTTCAGGTACTGAAACATATTCTTAGAACTGTATAGTGTCAAATATAATTTTCTGACAATGGAAGACACCAGAAATTCTAAAAATATAGATCGGAAAAGTAAAATTCATTACGTGGCCTGATCTGTGTTAATATTCATGGTGTAGGGCCATGAATAAAAAGCCATATGGATGTCTATGACCTATGCTGCAGCATGAAAGCATGTTAATGTCTGTGTGCACTGTACCACTAGGGGCCACATCATTGTGGATGGCCTGTACTACCACTTGGGCTATGGTGATGACCAGGCTCATGCTGGAGATGAGAGGCCATACCTGTGTCCATTTTCTTATTGTGGCCATGACTGTGTTGAAGATCTTGGTGCATGTTACCACAGAATCCCAGAATATATATATTCATATTCATATATATATATATATATATATATATATATATATATATATATATATGCATAGATAAAAGTCAGGTTTATGGGGAAGCTCATCTTTGTTGATATCACTGGTCCTAAAGACTGAGGCCAGGGTTGTTGCCCTGGGAAAAGG
>NC_034593.1:66024437-66035299 GCF_900095145.1 Mus pahari
CTAAAAAATCAAATAGAAAAAATTGTGGTTGTTAGCCCAGGGGGAGAGAGTTTTCATGTACAAGGTCTTGGGTTCATTCCTAGTTCTGAAAAAGAGAGGAGAGGAGAGGAGAGGAGAGGAGAGGAGAGGGGAGGAGGAGAGGAGGAAAGGAGAAGAGAGGAGAGGAGAGGACAGGAAAGGGGAGGAGAGGAAAGGAGAGGGGAGGAGGGGAGGGGAGGGGAGGAAAAGAGGAGAGGAGAGGAGAGGAGAGGAGAGGAGAGAAGAGAAGAGAAGAGAAGAGAAGAGAAGAGAAGAGAAGAGAAGAGAAGAGAAGAGAAGAGAAGAATAAAATTTATAAAATATTTAATAGGATGCTGGTGTGTCACCTTACACAGTAGATGACAGCTAGCAGTGATACAGGAAGGGAAGGTCATAGCTGTGTTAAATGGGCAGGCTAATGAGAGTTTGAACATACCACAGTGAGTATATAGATAACATAAATTGGACTTCTTTTTGAACTGGGAAGTGAATGTGATAGGGGTATATAATGTGAAATACACAAAGAATCAATAAAAATATGCTAGAAAAATAAATAAAACATTTTAAAAGAAAATTCTAAAAATCACCAAAACTATAAGATTCAAGTCCTCAAATTTATCATTCATAAATCACTGTGTTGACTTATTCCTTTCTATTTTCAAAAAACAATCATCTTGGAAAACATTTTTTTAAAAAAATGTCAGCACTTAAACTATGGTTTAAGAAACATATAGATTAGATTCCAGTTACTTCTGGTTTCTTTTATCCTATTATTCAGTTGTACTGGTGTATTAAGCTATTTTCCCCCATGTATACAGACTTAGTCTTACCCATGAAAAGAAATTTTCGATTGAGGAAATGATTCTATAAGATTTGCCTGTAGACAGGTCTGCAGGGCTATTTTGATAAATTATTACTGTGGATGGGCCTACCTAACTGTGGGTAGCATCATCTTTGGGTTGTTTTACTGAGTGGTATAAATAAGCAGGCTGAGCAGCTCAGCAGGTGCAAGCCAGTGAGCAGAATCCTTCCGTGGCCTCTGCTTCAGCTGCTACCTTCAGGTTTCTGCATTTAAAGACTGACCTGCTTCTTTTGACAATGGTTTGTAATGTAGTACTACAAGCCAAAATAAAGCACCCCCCCGCAGTTTATTTTAGTCATGGTATTTTATAACTACCATAGAAACTTTCACTAACATATTAGTCTCAAAAAAGCACTGACAAAAATAATTTTCAAAAATATGACAGGTTTTGTGGAGATATGCTGTGTTTATAGAAAGTTGAATCTGGAGCCCTGAGATCTCTCACACACTGGAACATCAAACAGGCAGCATACACCAGCTGATATGAGGCCCCCAACACACAGAGAGTAGAAGACTTCCAGGTCTGTGTTCATTCAGAGATGATGCACCTGATCCTCAAGAGACTGAAGGCCCCAGGGAATTTAGAGGGCAGATGGGGTGGGGGTGGGGACACCCACATGGAAACAGGGGACTGGGGAGGGGGTATGTGATGTGGAACAGTCAGAGTGTGGACTGGAGGGGTTTGGAGGATAAAATATGAGTGTAAAAATATAATTAAATAAATTTAATAAAAAGAACGAAGTTCAGTCTAAATTTTAAAAAGAAAATCTGAACAGGTTTAGAGAAGGGATGGAGAGTGGAATGGGGGTGTGTCAGCATCAGATGTGGGGAGGGACAGGAAACAAGGACAGGGAACAAATGGAAACCTGCAGCACCTGGGGGTCAAGGGGGCTCTTTAAGAAGTCCCAGAGACCTGGGAACAGGGAGGTTTCAAGATGTCAGTGCTAGTGACCCTAGCTGAAGTGCCTAACACTGGGGTGGTGGAACTTGAAAAGGCCGCATCCTTTAGTCAGGCAGTGCCTCAAGAGGGGCAATACGGACACTAAACCAGTCACAAAATTTTGACCCAAATTTTCTCCTTTCTAAAAGAAATGCAGGGACAAAGATGAAGCAGAGATGGAAGGAATGACAAACCAAAACCCAGCCCAATTGAGACTCTTCCCATGGGTAATTGCCAGTCTCTGACACTATAAATGATACTTGGTTATGCTTGCAGATAGGAGCCTAGCAGAACTGTTTTCTGAGAGGTTCTACCCAGCAGATAAACGAAACGCATGCAGATACCCACAGTCAAACATTGGACAGAAATCAGGGATTCTTATGGAAAGGCTGGGGGATGAAATGAAGGCCCTGAACATTATAGAACAGCACAAGAGAGTCAACAGACCAAGAGAGTCAACTAACTTGGACCCCTGGGAGCTCTTGGAGACTGAGTCACCAAGCAAAAAGCATACATATGCTGGACATATGTAACAGATGTGGACTTTAGTCTCCATGTTGGTCCCCCAACAACTGTAACTGGGACTGTTCTTAAAGCTGTTGCCTGTCTGTAGAATCCATTCCCTAATCCATTCCTTTTCGGGCCTCAGCAGGAAAGGATGCACCTGTTCCTACAGAGACTTTACCCACCAGGATGAAAGCATAACCAGGGAGGGGGAAGGACCCACACTCTCAGAAGAGAAGGAGAGGATAGACTCTGTGAAGTGGAGGAACCAGCAGAGGAATTTTGGAATGTAAATAAATAAATAATTACCGAAAAGATGAAATGTCAAGAAAAAGTCTCTCTGTCTCTTGTCTCTCTGTCTCTCTGTCTCTCTCTGTCTCTGTCTCTCTCTGTCTCTGTCTGTCTCTCTCTGTCTCTGTCTCTCTGTCTCTCTCTGTCTCTGTCTCTCTCTGTCTCTCTCTGTCTCTCTGTCTCTCTCACACATATATATATATATATATATATATATATATATATATATATATACACTAACCTTAGTATAATTTCCAGAATTACAAAAAGATAGAATCTCTATACAAAATTCAAAATAAAAGAAATCTAAAGCATAAAATATAAAATGTAATTGAAAGATTTTAGGCACCCAGAATCTGTTCAGTTTCTTGATTGAATATACGCTTTTCTTGAAATATAATATCCAATGATTTATAGAGTAGTATAGGGCAGAGTTTGCCACAACTTTTTATAGACTGAAACTGCTGCTAAGTGGATGGCATTCATAAAGTAATCAGCTTTTAATTGCTTGGCTTTTAGAAGCAAGGAATCTACATTGGTGGCTTGGCTTGCAAAGGCATGTTCAGTGAAGTGTATTATTGGCATTTATTGATTGCATTAGAAATTTCTCGTGTGGTACAGAGTAATCAAGGTCTTTGCTTCCACTCACACAAGGAACATGTTGAAACTGATTTAGATGCTTAACACAACCAGAAAAGAACAATTCATCTTTTCCTAGAAATATAGGGGTCTTTAGAACAAATGACAGTATTTACTGTTATTTTTACTATGATAGCCATTCAATAGCTATGTGTAAGCTTTTATGTTTGAAATGGAAAATGTTCACTCTTCTAAATAGCAGGTAAGCTGTTTAGGCAAATTTCAGTTGTATTCTGCAAGTACCAACAATCATATCCTTAATTTGCCTTTATCATTCTGAAGAATCTTGTGCAGTTCTAAGTATGTTTCTAAGCTTTAAGAGATACTATAAATTGGTCTGAGTTCATCCAGTGACTGTCCCACCTGGGGATCCATCCCATATACAGTTACCAAACCTAGACACTATTCTGGATGCCAACAAGTGCATACTGGAAGGAGTATGATGTAGCTGTCTTCTGAGAGGCTCTGCCATCGACTGACAAATACAGAAGTGGATGCTCACAGACATCCATTGAATTGAGCACAGGGTCCCCAATGAAGGAGCTAGAGAAAGGACTGAAGGAGCTGAAGGGGTTTGCAACCCCATAGGAGGAACCACAATATGAACCAACCAGTACCCCCAGAGCTTCCAGGGACTAAACCACCAACCAAAGGGTACACATGGAGGAACTCATGTCTCCAGTCACATATATAGTAGAGGATAGCCTTGTGGTACATAAATGAGAGGAGAGGGCCAAGGTCTTGTGAAGGATCGATGCCTCAATGTAGGGGAATGCCAGGAGAGGGAGACAGGAGTGGGTGGGTTAGTGAGCAGGGGCAGGGGAATGGGATAGGGGGGTTTTCAGAGGGAATATGGGGAAAGGGGATAACATTTGCAATGTAAGTACAAAACATCTAATAAAAAAATAAAAAAGAAAAGGAAGAAAATAATGACAAAAAAAGATACTATAAATTTATTTAAAATATGTAGTATTGTAATAGCAAAATAGTGGCAGCTTTGTGGCCTAGTATGTTTGTAAAATCTTTCTTTCTTTCTTTCTTTCTTTCTTTCTTTCTTTCTTTCTTTCTTTCTTTCTTTCTTTCCTTCTTTCTTTGAGACAAGGGTTCATTATTCACCCTTGTCTGACCTTAAGCATCTCTGTGTAGAACAGGCTGTCCTTGAACTAACAGAGACCTTTCCACTGCCTCCCAAATATGTATGCCACTATATGCATATATCTAGAAAACTTTTTCGTCAGTGTTACTAAGGGAAAAATATTCTCTTGCTTTTGTAAAGTATATCAGGTTTTGAAATACATAAGCAGGTGTAAAAGTTATGAAAACATACACAAATTATAAATTAGTATTTTCTCTATTCAATTAGAAAATTAAACAAAATAAAATTAATAGCAATTTTAGTTAATATCAAAGACCATACAAAATGTATTTTTAAGGTACTCATTACTTTGATAATAGTGATAATTATTTTGTGTTACCAAATCTACTTAACAAGGTTGATGCTTATATAGATATAGTTTTAATATATAAATTAAAATTATTTGATTCAAAAGGAGGTTAGGCTATATATGACTTCCCAAAGTATTCTCATACACACACACACACACACACACACACACACACACACACACATGTTTATATAAGTATATATATATATATATATATATATATTCTTTTTTCCTTGAAGAAATAAAATATATTTCATGTGCTATTTGTATTTATGGAATATTTATATAACACTAGGAGATTATATTTGACTAATAAAATACAAATTTCTTTAAAAATTATTACATAATTTTATGTAAGCTATATCTTACTTTTTCAGCTACACGACATAGAGCTAATGTAATTGTACAGTTCCATACTTTTACTATAAACTGTTTATTGTTCTTTATAGTAATTGCTTTTGTATTCTATACTTGTCAGTTCTTGTAAGTACTTTTCACAAGTCTCCATTGTTTCCTAAAAATGAGGTTGAAATAATTTTTATTCTTGACAATATTTATAAGTATCTGATATAATTTTATTTTTGAGAGTGTATTTTAATTACAGTGTTTCTACCTTCTCTTTCCTCCTTCCAAACACTCCAATAGACTTCTCACTCTTCTTTATTCATGTTCTTTTGTTTTCATCAATTGTTATTGCATTCATACATATGTATGTATATACATACATATGTGTGTGTAGGTGTGTGTGTGTGTGTGTGTGTGTGTGTGCATGTGTATGTATGTATTCCCAAATATAACTTTTGAGTCCATATAACATTACTTGTATGTTTTATGGGCTTATAATGGGGTGTGATATTCCCTGTGGAGGAACACCTCTCATGCTTCCAGATTTACCCAATTTCTTGTAATTATTTTTGTAGACTAGAAGCTTTATCAGCTTTACCTTGTGCATTTTACCATTTCATTTTCATCTCCTTATTCACTTCAAATTTGATAGTATCACAGGATTTTCCCTGTCCAATCATATTAGTGCAGAGGAGGCCTGTGATTGGACAGGGAAAAGGGAGGCTGAGCTAAGAGTGACAGAGACATAGAGTGTGTCAGAGGAGAGAGAGAGAAAGATGTCAGCAGACATAAATCAGCATAGCTATGACCAGCCATAGGTTGTTATCATAAAAGTTAGTATATTGGGATAATTTGTCTAATGTAGGTGAGCAGCTTTTATCATTGTATTGGCTCTGTAATTATTGGATTAGCATCTAGTAAATTGTGATTTTATTGATACATAAATCTGATTGGTTAACTAAAAGCTTAAAGAACCCTGTAGCCCCCTGGGACTAGAGATTTGGCTGGCCAAGTGACTGCAAATGAGATCACTTGGTGGGAGCCCCTTTGGCCCACCAGTTGTTGGCATTAGCACAGTAACATGCCTATTCGAATTCTTTAACATTTCCCGCAACATGGGAGGTCATATTTTTGAGTGTTTTAGGGTATAGCTTCTGATGTTACTAGGAGACATAGTCTCACAGCAAACTCCCAGGTACTCTGGATCTCATAATTTTCAACCAAATCATCTGCAATGTTCCCTGTGATTTATGTATGAGAGTGTTTCATACATATGTCCACTGGGACTTGCCTTCACAAGTCTGCATAAGGATTGGTTGAGGTTTCTATAGTGGCCTCTGTTGCAAAAAGATGACTTTATAATGTGAGGTGAAGGGGTCACTTATCTGAAAGTATACAAATATTTATACATTGTGTTAAGGGGATCTGCTGGTTAAGTAAAGTACTGGTTGTAGTTTCTCCTCCAGTAAGCATTATTTCATGCGCATTGAACAGCTAGCTAAGTCTCCAGGACTAAACATTTTGTCCTTGTTGAGCATGTCTTAAGTCCAGTTAGAGAGCATTGGAGACAGTGCAGATATTTGTTCCATTCTTGCCCATGTCGTTATTATGCCACGGTGGTCATTGCAAGCATCATTGCATTGGTGCATCATTGTTAGGTAGGACTGTTGGTTGCCTTTTTCTTTTGGCAGCTCTTGTGGTAACTTCTTATACCATAAAATATGCTTCTCATGAAGGTTGCTTGCAGGTCAGTTCCTGTTCAGGGGTTTCTGATCCCTGTGTCTGAACCTCACGATGACTTCAGAAATAGTGACTTATCTACCAAGCTTAACTAGAGCAACAGCAATAAACTGTATGGTTAGGGAGTCTCTTAGAAAGCACTGACCATCAGGCCAACAACTTGAAAGAGGGCTTCTTGTATCCTTTTTTGGTTTAGATGGTCTTTGGTGGCTCTTTTGTCTTTAGAGGGAGTGTTATCAGCCCAGATGAGAAAAGTTCACTAAAACTGTACATATACATTTATACACTGAAACGTGTATGCTAGATTTTATTTTCTTCCAAGATGAGTTTTATTAAATATATTTATCATTATGTGACTCATTTTTACTGTTATAACTAAAATTTTGGATTGTATATAAATACTTGCTCATAAGTTGGTCAACTTTAATAATAAAGGAAAAAACAGTTTCTTATAATAATTAAATTTGGAAGATTTAAATTAATCTAGGTATATGCCACTTACCCAACTATATTTCTCTAAAAGGAAAGTCCTTACTTATAAAAAACAGCTTGTAGAATAATTCTGGGAGTAAGGAGCTAAAAGCATAATTACACAGAGGACATGTTAATTACAAAGGAAGATAAGAAGTGATCCTGGAGGGAGAGGTATGAAGTACTAGTTATTAATCAGTATGATATTCTGCAGAGAAAAGTCAAAAGATGATCATTAGTTTAAATTTTAAATAACATAGATTTATTGATCAAGTACAGAGGCAAGTTTCAACAGCTGAGATAATGAAAAAGTTTAATGAATTCTTATGTGAATATATCACATTTGCTAAGGTGCATTTTCCCCTCAGATTAAAAACTGCCCTTAATCATTCTACACTAGACTTGCAAAAGTTCTAAAAGCTGATTAAATAGTAATGGTGTGATATATCTCTAAGTGCTACACCCCCAAAAAAATGGGGAAAAAGGAAAAATGCAGGAGGAATGGCTAAAAAATATATTGGTTGTGGTCACATTAATATTTCTTGATTTTTTAATATAACCATAAAACTTGAGCGCTTGATAGTAACATCACTAATGTCGGTAATTATCTGGAAAAACTAAAATCATCTCTCCGAGGAATGAAAATCCTGCTAAATTTAAATTTAAATTTTTCTCATGTCTTTTGTACATTAGATATAACTTGTCTATTTGGAATTTATAACATTAATATATCAGAACCCAAGAATTCCTTCAGGCACTAATGAAATGTAGATTTCTGAACTTGCTGACTAAATAGGTGATTCAGTACATTTGGATTTGGGCCCAGAAATTTTCATGAGTTATTCTAATATTATATCAGAGGAATTAGGTCAGATTCCTCCTAAGAACAGACTTTGGTCAATCTCTACACACTTGTGAGATTACTCTAGTGATTCAAATGAGGTTTAACTTGCTAATGGGCACATGGTTTGATACTGTACTTTATAGTTAAACATGCTTCATTTATCATAATATTTACAAAGTTGAGAAAAATAGCTCCCCAAAAGTTATCTGCTTCCCCGTTCTGCCAGTGGTAACAGATTCTAGCCTCCTCTTATTTAAGCCACAATATTTCCAGATGTTAAATCACCAGGTATAGTAAAAACGAGTGCAATTTCTAGAAGATCACAGGTATCAACTGATACAGGATGCAAGAATTTAGGAAGCATAAATCTTTTTCTAAAAGCATAGAGTTAAGTGTAAGAAACAAGCAGTTTTGAACATTTCAAGTGGCTTTTCCTGTATGAAGTGGCTAATTAATTAACGGAGAAGCTAGAGTAAAGAGAATATAAACAATGTTTGTTAATATAACTAATATAGAGAACATGCTTTTGACTGTAGATCATGTTTTACAATGATCTAATTTATTCAAACTCGCTTTTATTTGAGTTTGATCAAGACAATGTTATCTGTAATGGCAAATTCATTATTTCTCTATAAATTGACAGTAAGCCCTTTACAAGTAATTTGTTCTTTCCTTATTTTGATAGATATGGATTTATTTGTAGGATGCTGTGAACTAAAAGCACTTTATAGATCTGTCTTTTTTTTTTTTTTAACTGTCATTCACAAAGGTCTACATCAGTCTAGTGATTGACAAGTTCCCAATAGGATGCCATTTGAGAGGCAGGTTCTTACTCTTATAGAGTTGAGACTGAAGACAATGACATAGTTCTCTTAGTTAAGTGCTAAATGCTCAGCAAAACCTTATTGTGTTTTCTAGATTTCAAACTCTTCTGTAGGTTTGGGTAAGATAAATGCTTGATGCCTCACTAGACATCTTCCATATCCATTGTTTGGCAAAATCAATGATCTAAGCTAAACTTAGCTTTAGCTATAGGAAGTGCTTCTCCCAAAGCAAGAAATATTTGTACTCCCTTACTCTATGCTATTCAAAAAGCCAGGGTATTCTTCACATAGTACCTGCAGAATGATTTGAACACAATTTCTGAGACACATTCTATTTCTATTTCTAAGTTTACAATTATTATTTTCTCTGCACACTTGGCTCTTCTTTTACATGACTCTACTCTGACAAGCCAATCATTCATTTAGTTTCTAAATTGAATTCTTATGAAGGTCAGAGACAGGGAAAAAAATCTGAGGAAAATGAATATCATATCCTGTCATTATTCTGTTATATCAGCTGATTATTCAGAATTGGATTAGGAATGACCTACCCAATGAAGTGCTGACCCCCTAGTAACTAATATTGAATCCCTATAGTTTCCTAGGGAGCTGAAAAACTCTATTTAATTTTCTTTATTCCTGTATCATCAGTCTATTTGATTAACTGCCTCCTGTTTTAGTTCAAACACAGCAGTAGAAGTTCCAAAGAATCCCTCCACAACCTCACAGTTCTGAACATGTAAAAAGTGAAGATTAACCATCTCAAAGTCCGTTATGATGATAGAACTGTTTGGAAGCAATCTTTTCTACTTGTGTCAGTATTTTTCCTCAAAGTAGAAGAGAAATCATGAAATAGTAATATAATAAAAATATTAGTAAATCCACTTAAATGTTAATGAAATAATCACATGATTAACATTATTAGGTATTAGTACTTTATGAATGGTTTAATTCACAGATGGTGCTAGTCTACATATTCCCACAACTTTTACAGTTCCCACATCTAAACAGTGATTAATTGAGAAGCAAACTTGAACTTTTTTTTTTAAGAAAACATGTTTGATGTTTTAATTATACCCAAATCTCAATGTACTATTTAAAATGCACACATGTGCATGCACTCAGTACCCAAACCCCAATGATACAATGTGCAATTTTGAAACTGTTTGTTGAAAAAGATCCTGCATCATTTCTTTTTTTTTTCAATTTTTATTAGGTATTTACTTCATTTACATTTCAAATGCTTTCCCCAAAGTACCCTATACCCTCCCCACCTGGTCCCCTACCCATCCGCTCCCCCTTCTTGGCCCTGGTGTTCCCCTGTACTGGGGCATAGGAAGTTTGCAAGATCAAGGGGCCTCTGTTCACAATGATGGTTGACTAGATCATCTTCTGCTACTTATGCAGCTAGAGACATGAGCTCTGGGGGTGCTGGTTAGTTCATATTGTTGTTCCACCTATTGGATTGCAGAACCCTTTATCTCATTAGGTACTTTCTCTAGCTCCTCTATTGGGGGCCCTTTGTTCCATCCAATAGCTGACTGTGAGCATCCACTTCTGTGTTTGCCGGGCACTGGCATAGCCTCACAAGAGACAACTATATCAGGGTTCTTTCAGCAAAATCTTGCTGGCATATGCAATAGGGTCTGTGTTTGGTGGCTGATTATGGGATGGAACCCTGGGTGGGGCAGTTTCTGGATGGTCCATCCTTTCATCTCAGCTCCAAACTTTGTCTCTGTAACCCTTTCCATGGGAGTTTTGTTCCCAATTTTAAGAAGGGGCGAAGTGTACACATTTTGGTCTTCGTTTTTCTTCAGGCTCATGTGTTTTACAAATTGTATATTGTGTATTCTAGGTTTCAGGGCTAATATCCACTTATCAGTGAGTGCATATCATGTCAATTCTTTTGTGATTGGGTTACCTCACTCAGGATGATACC
>NC_034593.1:66035310-66047543 GCF_900095145.1 Mus pahari
TTTTCATTTCTGATTTTGTTAATTAGGATGCTGTCCCTGTGCCCTCTAGTGAGTCTGGCTAAGGGTTTATCTATCTTGTTGATTTTCTCAAAGAACCAGCTACTGGTTTGGTTGATTCTTTGAATAGTTCTTTTTGTTTCCACTTGGTTGAATTCACCCCTGAGTTGGATTATTTACTGCTGTCTACTTCTCTTGGGTGAATTTGCTTCCTTTTGTTCTAGAGCTTTTAGGTGTGCTGTCAAGCTGCTAGTGTATGCTCTCTCTAGTTACTTTTTGGAGGCACTCAGAGCTATGAGTTTTCCTCTTAGGAATGCTTTCATTGTGTCCCATAAGTTTGGGTATGCTTTTGGCTTCATTTTTGTTAAATTCTAAAAAATCTTTAATTTCTTTATTTCATCCTTGACCAAGGTATCATTGAGGAGAGTGTTGTTCAGTTTCCAAGTGAACGTTGGCTTTATATTATTTGTGTTGTTTTTGAAGATCAGCCTTAGTCCATGGAAATCTGATAGGAGGCATGGGAAAATTTCAATATTTTTGTATCTGTTGAGGCCTGTTTTGTGACCAATTATATGGTCAATTTTGGAGATGGTACCATGAGGTGTTGAGAAGAAGGTGTATCATTTTGTTTTAGGATAAAATGTTCTATAGATATCTGTTAAATCCATTTGTTTCATAACTTCTGTTAGTTTCACTGTNTCTCTGTTTAATTTCTGTTTCCAGGATCTGTCCATTGATGAGAGTGGGGTGTTGAAGTCTNCCACTNTTATTGTGTGAGGAGCAATGTGTGCTTTAAGCTTTACTAAAGTTTCTTTAATGAATGAGGTTGCCTTTTCATTTGGAGCATAGATATTCAGGATTGAGGGTTCATCTTGTAAGATTTTACCTTTGATGAGTATGAAGTGCCCCTCCTTGTCTTTTTTGATAACTTTGGGTTGGAAGTCGAGTTTATTCGACATTAGAATGACTACTCCAGCTTGTTTTTTCAGACTGTTTGCTTGGTAAATTGTTTTCCAGCCTTTCACTCTGAGGTAGTGTCTGTCTTTTTCCCTCAGAAGAGTTTCCTATAAGCAGCAAAATCTTGGGTCCTGTTTATGTAACCAATCTGTTAGTCTATGCCTTTTTATTGGGTCCATTGATATTAAGAGATATTAAGGAAAAGTAATTGTTGCTTCCTGTAATTTTTGTTGTTAGAGTTGGCATCCTGTTCTTGTGGCTCTCTTCTTTTAGGTTTGTTGAAGGATTACTTTCTTCCTTTTTCTAGGGCATCGTTTCTGTTCTTGTATTGGTATTTTTCTGTTATTATACTTTGAAGGGTTAGATTCATGGAAAGACATTGTGTGAATTTGGTTTTGTCATGGAATACTTTGGTTTCTCCTTCTATGTTAACTGAGAGTTTAGCTGGGTATAGTAGCCTAGGCTGGCATTTTTGTTCTCTTAGGTTCTATATAACATCTTTCCAGGATCTTCTGGCTTTCATTGTCTCTGGTGAGAAGTCTGGAGTAATTCTAATAGGCCTGCCTTTATATGTTACTTGAATTTTTTCCCTTACTGCTTTTAATGTCCAGCTTTTCTGGTGTGATGGTGTATCCAGGACTTGCTATAGTGGGAGAGTTTGGTTCTGATGATGCCAAGTAACCTTGGTTTCTGTTCCTTCTGTACTTATGCTTGCCTCCTGCCATCTGATTATCTCTAGTTCTTGCTGCCCTCAATATATCTGATTGGAGTCTGTCCTTCCTATAATCCCAGTTGATTCAGGACTTCTCAGAGTCCAGATTTCTCTGTGATGATGCTTTGATTGTGGGCTCCTGTGAACCTGAGATTCTGGGTGTGTCTGAGTTCTTGGCAGTCAAGCTCCTCTGAGACACTCAAATTCTAGTGTGACCCAGCTCCTGTTATCCTGGGATCCTGTGGTCCTAAGATCCTGGGCATGTTACAGTGCGTGGAAATGGTGTCTCCTTTGAGGACCGTGGAGTTGTCTGGTCTGTTCGAAACCAAGGTAAACCAGAACTGATCAAAAGGAACCTGAGCCTCTGGTCAGGAAAGGCTCTGGTGTCCTTGTTTCTGCTGTCACAGGCCTGTCACTATTGGATTGGAGCAGATGTTGTGTTCCACTCACCAGTGATCCTAAGATCACGTGCGCAGTCTTCTAGGGATCGTGGGGGTGTCCACAGACTCTGCGCCCTAGGTGACCCTGTGCTGGTACAGACTGGAAGGGATTTGTGCCCCTGGTCAGGCCGGTTTTGTACTTTCTTAGTGCTGTCTCAGGTCCCGTGCATGATTGGATTGGAGTAGAAGTTGTGTTCCACTCACCAGAGATCCTAAGATCGCATGGACAGTCCTTAGGGACTGTGGGGTTGTTCGCTGACTCTGTGCCCTAGGTGTTGGCGCCGACCGGAAGGGAAACTTGCACTTCTTATTGTTTTGTGTGACTACATAACACCGGAACCTAACATTTAGACAAGAATCTCAAGATCTTATTGAGTTCTAACACAAAGTGGTGTTAATAAGTTGGGTTAAGTCATAGTAATGTTGGTGGGGATATAGCACAATTGGTAGAATGGTTACAGAGCATGCATGAAGCCCTGGATTCAGTCACAGGTATCAAGTGATTAAAATACATCTGTAATCCCATGGTTTCAGAACTAGAGAGTATTAAAAACCCAATGTTATGTGAAACCTCAGAGCAAGTATGAGATTAGTCAGGGCTACATAGTCCTCTATCTCAACAGGACAGGGAATTCAAAATACATAGTGTGATATTGTCAAAGAATTATTAAACATTTATTTGTTAATAAAATTTAAAATGTTGATACTGACATGCATAATAATGTAGAATATTATATAATTTAATGTTAGCATATTTATATTTATATAAATTTGAATATTAAGCAGAGAGAAGAGAGAAGAAACTATTTCTTTATGCCTTTGTCTTGCACATGAAAGACTTTGAAAGTATGAAGCTATGGAATAAATTATTCTCAAGAAAAGACAGAAATAAGAAATATACTCATACCTGCTACAAGCCATCATATTTAAATAATCCTCTCATAACCTCTTTAGTGTTTCTGCTAACACTGTTTTTGAGTGTGAAGAAGTTACCTGAGACAAGTATAAAATTATTCACTTGTTTTGCTTTCTACTTTTTGTTAATGACTCCTGGATGTAAGGTATATAAATATGTACTCAAACTAGGTTCATGAGCTAGGTTTTCAACCTATATTCTATCATTGTATCCTGCCTTCAGGCAATACAAGTTCATAACTTGTGGAATTGGCCACAAATGACTTATCTATTTAAGAGCTCACTCTCCACAAAAGGGAACAGACTCTGTGTGGATGACTAAGAATAAAAGGCTGGATATCCCTGAGATTCATGATAAAAAAATATTTATTTATAATGTTCTTTTATACTCATAGATGGGTTCCTTGCCCAACTGTCATCAAGGAGGCTTCTAATACAACTGATGGTAGACAAAATTCATAGTCTCACTGTCAAACATTAAGGTGAGATCAAACCCAAATTAGGGATCTCCATTGGTTCTCTCATTGTAGACCTCATAGAATGCCCAAGAGAAAGAATGGTAAAGACACAGGGATCAGAAGTCAAGGACATCAGGAGAATGTGGTCAATAGGCATCAGCTAAGTAAGGTTCATAGGAACTCACAGAGACTGAAGCAACAATCACAGAGCATATATGGGCCCGTGCTTCTTCCTCTGCATAGATGTTTTTGTGACTCCTAACAGTGGAAATGGAGGTATCTCTGATCTTTTCTTCTTCTCTTGGAACCCTTCTCCTCCTATTGGGTTGCTTTGCCTAGCTTTCAAATTAGGGTTTGTACAAAGTATTATTGTATCTTGTTATGCCTTGTTCAGTTTATATAGCTGGGAGTCCTGCTCTTTTCTTATAGGAAATGAAGTGACTCTGGGAGAGAGGATAGTTGAGGGAGGAGAGTTGGATGAATGTGGGAAGACTGGAAGGGGTGAAGAGAGAGGGAACCATAATCAGGATGTATTGAAAAAAAAAAAAAAAAAAGGTGGGAGTGCAAATGTGTAGAACCACTTTGGAAATCAACCTGGTAGTTTCTCAGAAAACTGGAACTAGTTCTACCTCAAGACTCAGCTATACCACTCCTGGGCAAATACCCAAAATAGGCTTTTGTGGGGCTGTGGGTGTGTGGGAAAGCGGGGGGTGGGATAGAGCCCACATGCCACCAGAGTTCCTGTGTTCTGGGCAGGCAGGTGAAGGAGGACTGCCAGATGATTTTCACGCAGTCCAGGGTGGGCATATGGCTGTGTGAAGCCACTGACCCCACACAGTGGGGGAGTGGACAAGGGGCAGCCCCCTCCCCGTACCAGGTTCTCAGTCTCTGGCATCTCACAGTGGATATGTCAGAGGATCTGAGAACAGAATAGGGGCCCCAGGGTAGCACTAGGCCCTGGAGTTAAGGGAAGAGGGCAGGGGAAGAGGGGGTGCTTGGTGTTTCCCATGCAGGTGAACATCTTTAGTCCAGGCCTTGATGAACAGAGACAGTCTACGGTTTTAGAGCTTTATTGTAGGAGACCAGGGGAAAGAGAGAAGATAAAAAAGAGAGAGAGAGACCAGCCATGACCAAGAGCAGAGAATGGGGAAGGGAAAGAGAGAAAGAGAGTTAGAGAGTAAGAAATGTGAAGGCTTAGAAAAAGAGAGGTAAAATCAGAGAGAGAGAGAGAGAGAGAGAGAGAGAGAGAGAGAGAGAGAGAGAGAGAGAGAAAGAGAGAGCTTATAGAGATAGTAAGGAAAGTAAAAGCTTAAGAGATAAGGAGGGCCCAAGCAGCTCCTCTTATAGTGGGTTGTGTTATCTTGCTGTTGCTAGGTAACTGGAGAGGAGTCTAGTCAGAAAGCCAGAAGCTTGAGACATCATGTACATGACTTACAGCCATGTACGCTTCTCCTGTGGGGACTGTGGAGGCAGTAATTTCGACAGGAGCCAGGGGTCCAGGAGACATGAGGGAACACCTTCCATCACATGCAGGAGGAAATTACCACCCACTGGGTCCCACAGGGATCAAGACCTCAGTTCAACTGGAGACCAGGCCGTCTGTGCATAGCCCATTGCCCCATAGGCTCCAATATCCCACAAAGACACTTACTCAACTATGTCCATAGCACCTTTATTTGTAATAGCCAGAAACTGGAAACAACTTAGATGACCCTAAAATGAAAAATGGATAAAAAAAAATGTGTTACATCTACACAATGGAATACTATTCAGTTATTTAAAATAAATATATCATGAATTCTGGAGACAAATGGATGTAACTTGAGAATATCATCCTGAGTAAGGTAACCCAGTTCCAGAATGACATGAATGGTATGTACTCCCTTACAAGTGGATTTTACCCATAAAATACAGCTACATTCCACAGACCCAAATAAGCTAAACAAGAAGGAAGGCCCAGGCAACAAAATTTGAATCTCACTTAGAAGGTAGAATCAAATAGGCCTAAGAAGCAGATGGAAGGAGAAAAGTGGGATGTAGGGGCAATATGGGGGTTCAGGATCAGGTGTGGGGAAGGACAGGAGAGATGGCTAGATGGCCATGAGAATGAATGGAAATATGCAACTGGCTGGGTTGAGGAGGTAGGGGGCATCTCCAGGATGAGACAGAGACCTGCGATAAGGAAGGCACTTAAGAATCAATGGGAGTGACCTTAACTGTGACTCATAACATTGGGGATTTGGAACATGAAGAAGCCAACTCCTGTACTAGGCAAGAAATCCAGGAGAATTATAGTCACACCTACAAAACTTTTAGCCCGAAACTTATCCTCTCTACAAGAAATGCAGGTGCGGGAGATAGAACAGAGACTGAGAAAAGAGCCAACCATTAAATAGCCCAACTTGAGACCCAGCCCATGGGCAAACACCAATTCCTAACACTATTAATGATACTCTGTCATGCTTGCAGACAGGAGCATGTTATCCTCTGAGAGGATCCCTCTACCAGCTGACTCAGACAGATACCCATACCCACAGCCAACCAGTAGATAGAGCTTGTATATTGTTATGTAAAAGATAGAAGGAAGGATCATGGGTCCTGAAGGGGATAGAAACTACACAGGAAAACCAAAAGAGCCAACTAACCTTTGTCTCTTGGTGTTCTTAAAGTCTGAACTACCAAATGAAGAACATTTGCTGGTTGAACCTTGGCCTCCCCACACATATGTAGCAAATGTACAGCTTGGTCTTCATGGGGGTCCTGAACAACTAGACTGGGGAATATCCCAAAAGTTTTGCCTATTTGTGGGATATGTTCTTCTTACTGGGCTGCTCTGTTTGGCCTCAGTGGGAATGGAAATGCATAGCCTTCAAGAGGCTTGAAGTACCAGGTGGGAAGAAACCCATGGAGGCCCCACTTGATCAGACGAAAAGAGGATGGGAGTGTGGAAAGGATTGCGGGAGGGGGTCAATGTGGACAGCCTCAGTGTGCAGAGAGTAAAGTGATAAGTAAAAAATATTATTAAATTAACAAAAAAGAAGGAAAGGAAAGGAAAGGAAAGGAAAGGAAAGGAAAGGAAAGGAAAGGAAAGGAAAGGAAAGGAAAGAAAAGGAAAGGAAAGGAAAGGAAAGAAGGCTACAAGTTAAAGATTTGTAATGACTTACCACTGTAACTGGACCTAGAATCCAAAGCAAAAGAGTAAATACTCTATTCTCCTTGAGGGATTTCTTGGCACAAGCTCCACATTAGGCCATGCATGGAGCCAGGTTGTTAAATAATGCCTGATATTTGAAATATTTTAAAGTCACATTTAAGAACTTGGTCCCACTCTTCTCTTTCATCTTTGGGATTTATATTCAGAATTGGAGATACCTTGATAAGAAGATTACTCAACTGGTCACACATTCTGATTTGGTGTATAAGTAGCCAGTCACTTAAAGATAAGGAAACAAATAAGAGATCAAAAGAAGACTTATCTTGGATTCAATATTGAAGAATATAACATCCAAAGGACATTTTCATCCTATAAAAACAAGTACTGGCTACTTCTCAGCTGGTCTCCATCAGGTCTACTAACCAAGGAACAAGGTTAGATCACTTCCTTGACAATCCCTCTGCCTGTTCCAAGGGCACTGCCAGATTCCCATCCCAGGAGCTCCATTTTCTGGGCATTGCTCTGCCAGACTCCATCAGTCCTGCTGAACATGAAACATCCTGGACTACCAAACAAGGAAAAACCAGGTTAGATCCTTTAATCCTCATTCCCTTCTCAGTCCCTGAAGCATGTTCTGCTCTCCTGAACCAGATTTGGTCACTCTGGATGCTCCATTGCCTGCACATTGGCCTCTATCATGTCTGCGTAACAAGGAACATCCAGGCCAACCAAAGAAAAATAAGAAATGGCCAACCAGAAACTGGGGCAGTGGGCTGTGCACAAATAGCCTTCTCCAGTTAAGTATAGGTCTTGAATCCCAGGGGACTCAATGGGTGGTGATTTCCACCCTCATCGAAAAGAAGGTGTTAGATCATGTCTCCTGGAACCCTGGCTCCTGTTGAAGTTACCACCCCCACAGTCCCTGCAGGAGAGGTGTGTGACTATCACTCACACAAACAATGTCCCAAGCTTCTGGCATTCTGGCTAGACTCTACCCCCACAGTTAACAGACTATAGCCAGGTATGCTCCTTCCCACAGTTACCTGATAACCCAGCCCACTATAAAAGGGGCTGCTTGGCCTCTCCTTGCTTTCTTGAAGCTTTCACTTTTCTTACTCTCATCTCTAGCCCTCCTTCTCTCTCTCCCTTTCCCCCTCTCTCCATGTGGCCATGGCCAGCCTCTCTCCCTCTTTCTACCTTCTCTCTTTCCCCCTGCCTTTCTACAATAAAACTCTAAAACCATACACTGTCTCTGATCATCAAGGCGTGCTTAGACAATGGGATAGGCTTTTCCCTAATGAGCTGTGTCTAACCTCCCACTGGAAGGCCTTCCTGCAGTACAGCCATGGACCGGACCAAGGACTCTCACCTGTGTGAGAACCACCCAGTACCTCCCTCTCCCCCCTGCCCTCTCCCTCTTTTGGCCTAGGATCTGACCGAACTGCCTCTGGGGCCCCACATTTGTTCTCAACTCTTCTGGTATCCAGTGTGGGATGCCAGAGACTGAGAACCTGTTATCTAGGACTGCCCTTTGTCCACCTCCATGGGCTAGGTCTGTTGCTCCCCACAGCCAGACACCCACCTGGGTCCATGCAGAAAGCATGCTGCAGTCCTCCCTTGTCTGAATGCCCAGAGCACCAGAACTCTGGTGTGACATGGGTTATTTCCCACTCCTTTTATCCACCCCCCACCCCAAGAAACATCTAGCCTTACAACACAAAGAAAATCCAGTCCAAGGCTGCCTACCTGAGGCCTGCTACAGGAGGAACGTTCAGATTAGGCCTGCCTTTCCAATACCCCTACACCAGAAATATTCAGGTACAATCAGAGGGCTAAAGGTCTGCTTAAGAAAACAAACAAAATTAGCCAGGGCAACATGGTACTTTCAGAGCAAAGCTCTGAACCCTGGTTACTACAGTGAATCCTGGTTTTCCTAACAAAAGAGAAGAATAAGAAAATGACCTTAATTCCAATCTTACAAAGATTGTAGATAATTTTAAAGAGGAAATCAATAATTCCATAAAGGAAATACCATCAAAAGATAGAGGCAGGAAACTGACAAATACCTTTAAAGTATATAATATTCAATATTGGGAAAATACAAGTGAGCAAGAATAAAAAAATTAATAAAACTGTTCAAGACCTAAGAATGGAAATAGAAGCAATAATAAAAACACAATCTGAGGGAATCCTAGACATGGAAAACATAGGGAGAGGTATAGGAAGATCCAATGCAAGCATCACCAACAGAATATAAGAGATGGAAGAAAGAACCTCAAAAGTAGAAGATTCCATAGAGTAAATTGATACATCTGTCAAAAATGCTAAATCTAAAATGTTCCTGACTCGAAACATATAGGAAATTTGGAATACAATGAAAAAACCTAACATAAGATTAATTGGAGTATAAGAAGATGAAGAGTCCTAACTCCAAGGATCAGAAAATATTTTCAACAAAATCACAGAAGAAAAATTTCCCAACCTAAAAAGATAACTATAAATATAATAGAAGCATACAGAACACCAACCAGATTGGATCAGAAAAAGAAAATCTTCCTGTCACATAATAATCAAAGCACAAAATCTACAAAAAAAGAGAAAGAATATTAAATGTGGATTGCTGTCTATATGCAGGTGAGGGTAGGTTAGAGTCTGTGATTGAGCAATGAAAAAGTGAGGTGGTGCTGAGAGGTTCAGAGAATAAGAGAGGACAGGGGACAGACAGAAGAACAAGAGAAGATTGAGGAAGAGAACAAATCAGAGCCACATGGATTGAAAGAGTCATGAGTAGCTATGAATTTCATAGAAAGGATAGAATAATATAGGACAATTAGTAAAATCTAGGTGGGCAGCATGTAACAATATCAATTGGCTCTAAGTTCATTCTGTGGGTATTTTGTGAGTTGAGAATTTACTGTTATAAATCTGACTGATAAATTACAAGCCTCAAGAGTTTTGATTTTACTGGGTTATAGGGCTATGTGACAGCTAGCCACAGGGGTCAGGTGGATGAGAAGATACTAGTGGTTCGAAGGCAGGCAAATTGCAGGGCAACAGAGAAGTCTGCAGCTTACAGCTCCCAATGGAGGAGGGAAACAGCATTACTAGAGCTTAGCTTCCAATAGCATGGATTGCTTTTTTAAATTATTACATGCAGCAAGAGAAAGCTACAAGGGGAAAAAAGACCATATAACATAAACGGGCAGACACAACAGAGTCATACCAACTTCTCAACAGACACTCTAAAAACAAGAAGGGTCTGGGTGGATATCTTGCAGCCTCTTAGAAACCATAGTGGCCAACCAAGACTATCATACCCAGCAAAACTCTCAGTCACCATAGATGGAGAAAACAAGATATTCTAAGAAAAAAATAACAAATTTAAACAGTATCTATCCACAAGTGTAACCCTGCAAAAATTACTTGAAGGATAAATCCAAACAAAGGAGGTAAACTACACACAAGAAAACATAGAAAATAAATAATACACACGAGTGAAACAAGATAAGGGAAACACACACAAATACATAAACACACACACACACACACACACACACACACACACAATCACTAGTACCACAAGAACCAGGAATTAACAATAATTGGTCATTAATATCTCTCAATATCAATGGATTTAATTCCCCAATTAAAAGGCACAGACTAACAGAATGGATGCTAAAATAGGACCCATAATTCTACTTCATTAAAGAAACATACATGAGCAGCAAGGATAAGCATTACCTCAGAGGAAAGGATTAGAACAATGTTTTCCAAGCAAATGGACCTCAAATCCAAGCTGGAGTAGCCATTCTAATATGTAACAAAAGCTTATGTTTCTAAACTTAATATGTTGCTAAATCTTAAATCACACATTGACTCCATACCCTAATACTGGGAGATATCAACACTGCACTCTCACCAATGGACAGGTCATGTACAGAATCTAAACAGAGAAATAATGAAACTAACTGAGGTTATGGATCAAATGGACCTAACAGATATCTACAGAGTCTTTCACCCAAACCCAAAAGTTTATAGATTTTTTTTCAGCATCTCAAACACCTTCTCTAAAATTTACCATAATCTGTTACAAAGCAAATCCCATCCAACAAGAAAATTGAAATAATTTCTTATATTTTATCGTACATCCATGGAATAAAGTTGTATTTCAGCAACATAGAAACAACAAAAAGTCCACAAACTCATAGAAAATAAATAACTCTCTAATCAATGATCACAGAATACGAGAAGAAAATAAGAAATAAATTAGATTTCTAGCATTCAGTGAAAATAAAGGTACAATATAACCAAACTTACAAAATGAAAGCAGTGCTAAGAGGAAAGTTCATCGCACTAAGTTCCCTCATAAAGAAATTGGATTTCTATTCATTCTCATAGACATCCAGCCATTCTTCCTGCTCCTCTGCATATCCGACCTTGAATCCCACAACTCTATTCCAGGTCCTTTCTTCCACACAGTTCCCTACCACCATTTGTTTTCCAGAACCATTCCATTCTGCTTTTGCAGTGACACTCAGGCATCCTTGCTGTACTCTCCTTCCTGTGCAACTCTTTGAGACTGTGGATAATAGCACAAGCATCCTGTATTTCATGGCTAATATCCACTTAGAAGTGAATATATATCATCCACATCCTTTTGGGTTACTCATTCAGGACAATTTTCTCAAGATCCACCCATTTGCTTGCAAAATTCTTGATGCTTTTGTTTTTCATACTTGCAACTAACAGTGGTAAAGTAGGGAGAGACAGAGACCAGTGATGGGAAGGTGCCCAAGATTCAATGGGTACATCCATAGCTGTGACTCACAACATTGGGAACATGGAGCCTGAGGAGGCTGCCTCCTGTGGCCAGACAGGAAGCCCAGTGGAGAGATAGGGACACCAACCCACTGACAAAAAATTCAACTCAATATTTATCCTGTCTACAAAAAAATGTAGGGTTTGGGAATGGAGCAAAGACTGAGGAAATGGTGAACCAATAACTGGGCCAACTTAAGATTATATCATAGGCGAGCACCAATTCCTGGCATTATTAACGATACACTGTTATACTTGAAAACAGGAGTCTAGTATGGCCTCCACTGAGATGCTCCACTCATCAGTTGACACAGAAAGAAGCAGATACCCACAACCAAACAGTAGATGAAACTGTGGATTCCTATAGAATAGGAGGAAGGACTGGAGACCATAAAGGGGATAGGAACTAACCAAGAAAACCAACAGAGTCAAATAACCTGGACATTTAGATCTCTCAGAGACTGAACCACCAACCAAAGGGGCTGGACCTAGACCATACTATATGTAACAAATATGCAACTTAGTCTTCAAGTGGGCCTTGAACAACTGGAGCATGGGCTGTAAGTGCAATATGTTCTTACAGGGTTACTTTTTACTTTTACTTTCAATGGAAGAGAAAGCACATAGCCTCACAAAAACTTGAATTACTTGGATTGAAAGATTTCCAGGTGGCTACCACTTGCTCAGAGAATAAGGGTAGATAGGGGAAGGATTGTGGGAGGGAGTGACCATAAGGGAGTGTAAAGTGAATAAGTGAAAGAAAGACAGAGAGAGAGAGGGAG
>NC_034593.1:66047689-66057652 GCF_900095145.1 Mus pahari
AGGAAGGAAGGAAGGAAGGAAGGAAGGAAGGAAGGAAAGAAAGAAAGAAAGAAAGAAAGAAAGAAAGAAAGAAAGAAAGAAAGAAAAGAAAAGAGGAGGAAGGAGGAAAGAAGAAAGAGATTTGAGAGTTCTCATGCTAAAGAATTTCAGCTATACCTGAGAGCCCTAGTCAGGGGAGGGAAATAGCAAAAAAATCTAATGGAGCAGACAGCAGGAAACAATCAAACTTGGGGCTGAAATAAATCAAATAGAAAACAAAGAACAATATAAAGAAGCAAGGAAACAAGATTTTCTTTGAGAAAGATTTTATTTTCTTGATTTTCTTTGAGAAAAATCAAGAAGCTAGACAACTCTTAGCCAAACTACAAGTCAGAGAGACAGTATCCAAATTAACAACATCAGAAATGAAAAGAGAGACATAACAACAGACACCAACAAAATCCAAAGAATCATTTGGTCTTTTGAATCATTTAAAAGCCTATAATTTACAAAATTAGAAAATCTAAATGAAGTGAATTATTTTCTAGATAGAAACTACTTGCCAAAGTTAAATCAAGATCAGGTAAACTATTTAAACAGTCCTATAATCCCTAAGGAAATTAAGACAGTTATTAAAATTCTCCCAACCAAACACAAAAAAATGCCAAGGCTCATATGGTTTTAGCAGAGAATTCTTTCATAATTTTCTTTTTCTTTTTCAATTTTTATTAGATATTTTCTTCATTTACATTTCAAATGCTTTCACAAAAGTCCCCTATTACCCTCCCCCCATGCCCTGCTCCCCTACCCACCCACTCCTAATTCTCGGCCCTGGTGTTTCCCTCTACTGGGGTATATAAAATTTGCAAGACCAAGAGGCCTCTCTTCCCAATGATGGCTGAATAGGCCATCTTCTACTACATATGCAGCTAGAGACATGAGCTCTGGGGGTACTGGTTAGTTCATATTGTTATTCCACCTATAGGGTTGCTGACCTCTTCAGCTCCTTGGGTACTTTCTCTAGCTGTTCCATTGGGGGCCCTGTGTTCCATCCAATAGATGACTGTGAGAATCCACTTCTGTATTTGCCAGGCACTGGCATAGCCTCACATGAGACAGCTATATCAGGGTCCTTTCAGCAAAATCTTGCTGGCATGTGAAATTTTCAAAGAAGAGCTAACTTCAATACTCTTCAAACTATTTCACATAATCAATACAAAAAGAACATGGCTAAACATATTCTATGAAACAACCATAATCCTGATACCTAAACCACACAAAGAGTCAAAAAAGACAGAGACCATCAGACAAATTTCCTATGTGAACATTGATGCAAAAATATTCAATAAAATACTTGCAAACAGAATACAAGCACACATCAAAAACCTCATTAACTATGATAAAGTAGGCTTCATTCCAGAGATTCAGGCATGTTTCAATATATGGACATCAATCAATATAGTCCACCATATAAACAAAATGAAAGGAATAAAATAATCACATGATCACCACAGTAAATGCTGAAAAAAACCTTGACAATATATACCAGCCCTTAATGTTAAAAGTCTTGGAGAGATCAGGTATACAAGGGACATACCTAAAAATAATAAAAGTGACATACAGAAAACCAATAGCCAACACTAAATTAAATGATAGAAACTTAAAGCAATCTCATTAAAATCAAGGACAAGACAAGGCTACCCATTCTCTCCCTATCAATTCAGCATAGTGCTTATAATTCTAGCTTAAGCAGTAGAACAACTAGAGGAGATTAAGAGGATACAAATTACAAAGGAAGTAGTCAAAAGATATTGTGGTAAACATAATTGACCCCAAAATTCTACAAAAGAACTTCCACAACTGATGAACAACTTCAGCAGTGTCAGCATACAAAATCAACTCAAAATAAAATTGGTAGGCCTCATTTACACAAAGATATACATGTTGAGCAATAAATTAGCGAAGCAACACCCTTTACAATAGCCAAAAATAATATAAAGTATCTTGGCATAAGTCGAACCAAAGAAGTGAAAGACCTGTATAATAAGTACTTCATGTCTCTGAAGAAAGAAATTGAGGAAGATATCAGAATATGGAAAAATCTACCCTACTTATGGATTGATAGTACTAACATAGTAAAAATCTTACCAAAAGCAATATACAGATTCAATGCAATTCCCATGAAAACTTGAATATAAGACTTTACAGATTTTAAAAGAACAATTCTCAACTCTATATGGAAAAAAAAACCAAAACAAACAAAAAAAACAAAACAACAAAGACAACAAAACAGTGTAGCTAAAATTATCCTGTTTAATTAAAGTACTTCTAGGGGAATCACCATCCATGATTTCCAGCTGTAAGAAGGAGCAATAGAAGTAAATCTGCATGGTATAGACTTAAGACAGACAGATTGATCAATGGAATAGAATTGAAGGCCCAGAAATAAACACACTTACACATTTATGGACACTTGATATCTGACAAAGAAGACAAAACTATACAATGGATAAGTGAAGCATCTTCAACAAATGGTGCTGGTATATTGGACATCTATATGTAGAAGAAGGCAAATAAACCCTTATATGTTACCCTACACAAAACTCAAGTCTAAGTGGAAGAAAAAACCTTAACATAAAATCAGACACACTAAATGCCTACAGAATGGGAAAATATTTTCACCAACCCTACATTCAACAGAGGACTAGTATCCAAAATATATAAAGAGCTTTAAAATTTAGAACTTTAAAAATCAACACACCAAGTAATCCAATTAAAAAAAAATGGTGTTCAGAGATAGAGAATTCTCAACAACAAAGGAATCTCAAATGGCAGAGAAACACTTAAGGAAATGTTCAATGCTATTACTCATCAAGAAAACACAAATCAAATCAGAATATTTATGTAACAGTATAAGCTGGAAAGGAGGTAGAGTAAAGAAACAGTCCTCTCTTTCTGTTGAGAGTTTAAACACTCTCTTTGGAAATCAGGTTTGTGGTTTCTCATAAATTTGCAAATGGTTATACCACAGGACCTAGCAATATCACTCCTGAGCATACATGTAAAGATACCCCACTATACCACTGGGACTTTTGCTCAACAATGTTCGTAGTAGCTTCCTTTGTAATAGTCAAGAACTGGGAAAAAAAAAAAAAAGATGTCCCTCAACTGATGAATGGATAAAGAAAATGTTCTACATCTACACAATGGAATGCTATGCAATTATTAAAAACAAAAACATCATGAAATTTGCAAGCAGATGGTTTGGACATGAAAATATTCTCCTTAAGTGAGGTATCACAAACTGAGAAAGTCAGGTATGGTATGTACTCACTTATAATTGGACATTAGTCATAAAGTCCAAGATAAACATGCTACAACCCACAGACTAAAAGAACTGGGAAATAAGACTCCAAGAGATGATGTGTGAATCTCACTTAGAAGGGGAAACAAAATAGTCATCAGAGGTGGAGGAAGAGAAGGACCTAGGTAGGAAGAAAGAATGTCTTAGTTAGGGTTTTACTGCTGTGAACAGACACCATAACCAAGCCAATGCTTACAAACATATTTAATTGGGGCTGGTTTACAGGTTCAGAGGTTCAGTCCATTATCATCAAGGCATATGCATGGCACTATGCAGGCAGGCATAGTGCAGCAGGAGCTGAGCATTCTACATTTCCATCCAAAGGCAAACCAGAAAAAACCTAACTTCCAGGCAGCTAGGAAAAAGGTCTTAAAGCCTGTGCCAACAGTGACATACCTACTCCAAGGCTACATCTCCAAATAGTGTCATTCCCTGGGCCAAATATATTCAAACCACTACAGAGGGTAAAAGGAGGTATGGGCATTGTGATCATATGAGGGGGGAGTGAATGGAAGAGAGCTTAAGGTGAGAATAGAAATCAATGGATGACATTTCTGGGACCTGCTGGAGATCTGGGATGGGGAAGCTACAGGGGACCTATAGGGGCGACCCTAACTGAGAGTCCTAATAGTGGAGAATATAGAGACTGAAGTGGCCACTTCTTATAGCCAAGCAGGTCTTAAAGTAGAAGAAGGGGGACATCAACCCACCTGCAATCCTTCAAGTCCAAATTTGTCCTGTTTCTAAGATGTTCAGGCATAAAGATGGAACAGAGATTGAGGGAATGACAAGCCAACAACTGGCCAACTTTAAAAAAGCCCTAACACTATTAATTATACTTTGCTATGCTTGCAGACAGGAACCTAACATAAAGGTCTCCTGAGAGGCCTCATTTAATGGCAGTTGGAAAGAGATGCAGAGATAAGAGATTCATCGTTAAACTTTAGGCAGAGCTCGAGGAGTCTTGTAGAAGAATGAGGAATAGAAGGCATAACAGATACCACAAAATAATTAGAGTCAACTAACCTGTGCACATGGTGCCTCACCGAGACTGAACCATGAAAGTACATGCAGGGGCTGCACCTAGCCCCAGCTCCCACATTGTAGCAGATGTGCACCTTGTTCTTCATATCGAGTCCCTAAAAATTGAAGTGGGGGCTGTCTCTGCCTCTTTTTTCTGCCATTGAATCCCCTTCCCCTACCTGGACTGCCTGGTTTGGCTTCAGTGGGACAGGAGATGTTTAGTACTGCTTGGACTAGATATCATTGAGTGGGGTGTTACCTAAGGGGGGCTTCCTCTTCTCTGAGGAGGGTAGGGGGTAATAAGGGGAGGAATTTACAAGGGGAGACTGGGAAGTGAGGAGGGGAGATCTGCGATTGGGATGCAATGTGAATAAAAATAAATAAATTATAGAAAAAATATTCTTACAATGTGTGTCCATGTGTTTGTTATGCTACAGTGCTCATATATAAGGCAGAACATAAGAGTGGGGAGATTTCTCACTTTGAATTTTATTTCATACATTGTCTCCTATTTCTCACTTTGTATATTAGGTTAACTGGCATGCAAATTACAGGGGACTTTACTTTCTTATCTACTGTCTTGCAATAGGAGTATTGAGATTAGAAGAATACATTACCATACCCTGCTTTATGTATGTCCCTGGAATCTGAATTCATTTCCTCAGAATTAACCATTTTCTCTAGCCCATTAGGATATTTTTAGTAATCTTGATTAATCACTCATTTATTGTGGTGTATTTTTGTTGATACTGTTATAGATTTTTAATATACTTTTTATTTAATACTATTTATTTGTCTTGTGTATGGGGTGTATTTGTGTCTTCATGTATTCAGACTTTAAAGACAACTTAAGGAGATTTATTCCCTTCTTCTATTGTGTATATCCAGGAATTTAGCTCCAGTCATAAAAATTTGTGGCAAATGTCTTTCCCAACTGATCTCCATCAATAGTTTAGATTATTATTCTTATGACAATAATTTAAGTTAAAATTATAGTAAGTTTCTCTTTAAAATTGTGTTCCTGCAAATGAACTCTGATTAGCAACATAGATTTCTGAAGATGTCAAAAAATTAGAATGAAGGCTATGATATAGTAATAAGTGATTGTTTTTTGTTTTTTTGTTTTTTTCCAAAAAGAAGATCTCTACTACATTCAGTAATGGCACAAGAAGCAGAATGAAGGTGGTTCTGTGTGAAGCTATTCTTTGGAAAGTATTGAAGGCAGGAGAGATATTTTTCAGAACTTACTGAAGCATACCTTCCAACAACATAACTACTTGATACCTGCTGGGAAACAAGGTCTCAGACAAACAAGCCTGGCAGGTGGTACTGAGGAGCCAAATAGTTGTTTCTGATTGTTACCTTTAAGAAGAATGCAGAAGTAGATATGTAGTGCCAAACAATAATACACTCCTCAGCAAAGAGCCACTGAAACTCTTTATAGAGACACAAAGGATATAGAATTCTGCTTGTCTGATGACTATTGAAAATAATGTCACTGAATGTCAATAGATAGATAGATAGATAGATAGATAGATAGATAGATAGATAGATAGATAGATAGATAGAAACTCAGCTGACATTTTACAATATTGAACAATGTAGGAAAATAGAGGAATTCACAAAGAAATTAAACCAAGAAACATCCCAGTCTCCATAATATTATTAAAACTTTCAAGAATATATATTGTAGAGATGTTTTCCTTGATAAAATGTCCTCCTCTTCAATCCTCATTTATATACTTCTCCCAAAGAAGTCAGTCACTGAATCCTTTATTTAACTTGATGATCTGAGAAGTTAAAACAATAACAAAGGTTTATGTTTCTCAACTAGGTAGACACAAGTAAAAGTCAAATAAAAGTAGTTATATCACTAAATTAATTTTATTACCCTTAATTGTCCTCATTGTGGGGCAATGGACTATGCACAGACAACCTGGTCTCGAGTAGAGCTGAGGTCTTGAACCCCAGTGGGACCCAGTGGGTGGTAATTTCCACCTACATGGGATGGAAGGCATTCAATCATGTCTCCTAGACCCTGACTCCTGTTGATGTTACTGCCCTGACAACCCCCACAGGGGAGGTCTGTAGCTATCAGTAAAGCAGACAATATTCCAAGCTTCTGGCATTCTGGCTAGACTCCACCCACACAGTTACCTGACTGTAGCCAGGTCTGCTCCTCCCCACAGTTACTTGGCAACAGCCTGATAATCCAGCTATAAGAGGGGCTGCTTGGCCCCTCCTTGCTCTCTTAAGCCCTCATTTTTCTTACTCTCTAGCCCCCCCCCTCTATTCCCCCCTCGCTCCACCTAGTCATGGTTGGCCTCACCCTCTCTCTTTCTACTTTCTCTCTTTCCCCCTGCCTTTCTAAAGCTCTAAAACCATAGACTGTCTCTGATCATCAAGGCCCACTGTGCTTGAACGATGGGATAGGCTTTCTCCTAACGAGCCATGTTTTGCCTCCTGCCAGAAGGGCATCCTGTGCTCCAGCTACAGACCTGACCAAGGACTCTCGCCCGTGTGGGAACCATCTTGAGCCACCTCTCCCCCTGCCCTCTCCTCTTTTCATCCCTGGGGCCAAGTGCCACCCCAGGGCCCCTATTCTGTTCTCAGCTCCTCTGCTGTATCCAGCATAGGATGCCAGAGGCTGAGAACCTGGTACCTGGGGCTGCCCCTTGTCCACCACCCACCATGTGGGGTCAGTGGCTTAACACTGCCAGATGCCCACCCAGGCAGAGTAGAAAGCGCAATTCTTCCACATCAGCCCTGCCCAGAACACCTGAAATCTGGCTGGACAAGGGTTCTCTCCCATTTCCCTCTTTCCCCCACACCCACAGCCCCGCACTAATTATCAATAATGGTTGATAAATCCTCAGATTGTTTTCTCAACAAAACTTATATTTGAAGGAAAGCCATTTCTTTCCCAATATTCTCTTTCATATTTTACCTAGTTTAAATAAATGAGTCATGTGGTTCAGAACATTTTTTTTAAAGCTTGAACAAACCTGTAGTGAAAATAAAACATTTAAGTGGAGTCATTAAATCTACTGGAAAATTAATTTTCCAAACACTGAATACAATATTTACATTGAATTGAGCAGTGCTAGATTCTGGTTCTTTTCAACACTAGGTACATATATTTTCTTGAAAATTTTTCAGTCCTTTGAAGAGGAGAATCATCTGGTAAACGTACCAAGTCTGTCACTGAAGTTGATCTAACTATATTTCTTTCAAAGCAAAGTATTCTGTGGTAACAGAGACACCAGTCTTCAGAAATATTGTATCTACATTTTGTATTAATTCAAGAGATCAGTCACAAAATAGTTTATCTTTTCTTTGAAAATCACTAAATAGATCATCGATGTATTTTCTATTGAACATAAAAAAATTAAATGTTCATTCAATCATAATTTAGCACTGGGAAATGCTTCAAAAATAACTCCTACTATGCATGTTTAATTAGAACTTTTTCATGAATGTGAAATATTAATACAAAAATGTAGCTTGATAATTCATGTCCTCAATGCGTTATTAATCTCATGTTCTCAGTTATACGCTACCCCTAAACCCCATTTTCTTTAGAGTCACCTTCTGAGAATTCAGTGAAATAAGCCTGCCTAAGTCTGAAAACACACAAAGTTACCATCCAGAGATAGGAAATTTAATTTTCATAGGGTTATTTCCATTAAAAGATGAGTAGTAAAACTTACTGCAGATAAAAATGTGTTCCAATGCGGCTAGAGAGACGGTTAATTTTGTTTTGTTTTGTCTTTTGTTTTTCGAGACAGGGTTTCTCTGTGTAGCCTGGGCTGTCCTGGAACTCACTTTGTAGACCAGGCTGACCTCGAACTCAGAAATCCACCTGCCTCTGCCTCCTAATTACTGGGATTAAAGGTGTGTGCCACCACGCCCAGATGAGAGATGGCTAACTTCTTAATAGTACTGGCTGCTCTCGTAAGAAACTAAGTTTGATTTCCAGAACCCACGGGGCAGCTCACAATGGTCTGTAACTCTAATTCCAGAGTTTTGATACCCTCTTCTGACCTGGGTGGAGACTAGGTACACCAGTGGTGCATATGCATACATGAAGGCAAGCACACTCATGTACATAAATAAAAAATAAAAATAAAAACTTTATTTTTTTATTAGTCACTTTATTTATTTACATTTCAAATGTTTTCCTCTTTCCTGATTTCCCCTCCAGAGTCTCCCTATCCTATCCCCCCCCCTTCTTGCTTCTATGTGAATGCTCCCCTACACACCCACTCCTGCCTCACTGTCTTAGCATTACCCCATGCTGGGGTATTGAGCATCCACAGAACCAAGGGCCTCCCCTCCAGTGGAGGCCAGATAAGGCTATCCTCTGCTACATATGCAATTGGAGCCATGGGTCCATCCATATAAACTCTTTGGTTGGCAGTTTGGTCCCTGGGAGCTCGGGGGCGGGGGGGGGTGGATTCTGGTTGGTTGATTTTGTTGTTCTTCCTATGGTATTGCAAACTTCTTCAACTCCTTCAGTCCTTCCCCTAACTCCTCTATTGAGATCCCAGTGCTCAGTCCTATGGTTGGCTATGAGCATCCTCATCTGTCTTGGTCAGGCTCTGGCAGAACCTCTCAGGGAACAGCTATACCAGGCTCCTGTCAGCAAATATTTCTTGGTATCATCATCTTGAATCAATTTTATTGGTATTTTAAATCTATATCATATTGATCGCCTCTATAAAGAAACATATAAAGCTACATAAACCCACTCAAAACAAAAAAACAAAAAAAATTAGTGGACACTATATAAAATGTTCTCAATGATAGCTATTACTAATACTATTATAAATTTGATACTAACATTGGTTTGATACAATTTGTTAAAGCACTTTAGGTAATCAAACAATAAGACCATTTCATTATACATAATATTCAATGCATCAGAATTTGTGTGCTTTACATATTAATTAGTATTTTCTCTAAAGTTTAAAATTATATGTGTTTCTCCCTCACAAACTTCTCTTTGATAGGTCTCAAGTAGAGAAAAAGAAAATGCAGAATGCCAAGCCTTATTTTACATGGACAAAGCCATTATTTCTTAAATGGCCACTTCCTAAAAGCCTTACCTCTTACATTCTACTCCTAAGGCACAGTCATGTTTTACACTTTCAATCTAGTTATAAAAAAATGAAATAAATATGAAATACAAAATATGTGTTAAAATGTATTTCCAGAAAGCAGTTCTATCTCACTAAATCCTCTCAGCAATAGCACAGATAAAACATTCAGAGGACATATGCGAGAAGAGGATTTACACAGTTCTTTAAAGATGGTGGAGAATCGACTCAGGGGAGTCTATGACTTCATTCCTACCACATCAAACACCCGACTGGAACACAAACAGTATAAAAATAGAAGGAATTCTAACTCAGCCTTCAGAAGATCTGTTTTCATTTTCTTTTTTCAGACTTAGAAAGAGCAAAGCCCTTCATGGGGAGATGACACAGAGACAGAGAGTGTTGTTTGAACTTACTCCCACTCAAAGCATTATAAAAATGGTGGTGTCAGGAGAGGATTCTTTCAAAGATTATCAGAAGATGCTGAATTTTCTATGA
>NC_034593.1:66057707-66062645 GCF_900095145.1 Mus pahari
GGAAAGAAAGAAAGAAAGAAAGAAAGAAAGAAAGAAAGAAAGAAAGAAAGAAAGAAAGAAAGAAAGAAAGAAAGAAAGAAAGAAAGAAAGAAAGAAAACACTAGTTAAACTGTTCTGTTCAGATACCTGCTTGAGAGAATGATTGACCAAAGTAAAGATATATGTGTGGTACAAAGATGATGAGAGAGTTACCGAGGAACTCACACCTGATGATGCAGAGTTTAATCATCATTCATGGACCTTCCAACTAAATGTCGTTGTCTATCATGAAAGTCACACTAGGAGACGCTTCACCTCATAGTCTCAGTCTCCCCTCCACAGTATATTCCAGCTTGAATGCAGACCCTTCAAGCCAGGTAGTGGAAATACAAGGGAGGGGGGGTAAAAAGTCAGTCAGCATGAGGAAGAAGCAGACTAAATCTTACACCAGACAAGGAATAATTGTTTGAATCATAAAACTGAGACAGGATTTGGCATAAACACTAAAGAATAGTGCTATGACCTGAGGAAATAGAGGAAAGTCTTAAGACCCCTGTTAAAACTTTATTGAAAAAGAATCATGACCTCTCACAGAAAAAAAGTTTATTTCTATATATCAATCAGGACACTGAATATCTTTCTGACATCACAACAACTTGTACATCACATCTATTTTTTTTTAGCCATAAAACAGTTTTGCATAGTTTTGTTGTTTGGAAAACATTAAATGACATAATTTTACTATTTCTAAAATAAATTTTCTATTTCAGAATAAATTTTAAATATGACATTAATTTAATTTTTAAATGATTATGTACTATGATATTTATCAAAGGCAAATACCACAGTATGATTTTCCTTTTAAAATTTTTACTTTAGTAAAATATATTCAAAGAATATTTGTCTATGAATTAAGAAACCATGACAATAAGTCATGAATAACACCCATTTTCCAGTGTAAAACAGTTTTCTGTGTTCTTACTGTTTGGAAAAGGGATTGAACCCCATAATTTTACAAACTGCTGCTATAATAAATTTTCTGTTTTAGTATAAAATTTTAAAGATGACATTGATGTATTGTTTTTCTTTGTCTTGTAATAATAAAACAGCCCATCTGTTTTTAATTCAGTTAACAACTTTGAAACTTATAAGCTTATTTGTTCATCCCTATGTTCAAATACTGGTTATTTTTACTCTTTCATTCTTTAAAATGTGATCTTTAAATAAGGAAAAGAAAACCATTAGTCTAGAATCTTAATTACGTAGTTTGTTGTTAACTTTTAACAATAAATACATATTGACACCTTCAAGAGGATATATATATATATATATATATATATATATATATATATATACAGAAAGTATGGTTCAAATATACACGATTAAATCTAATAATGATGATGACCTTTATATTTGAATGTTATTTGTTGTATTTGCTATTTTGAGTTTTTGTTTGTTTTTACTCAAGTTTTTCTCTATAGCACAGATTGGCCTGGAAAGTTTTTACAAGTTGCTAGGCAGGTCTTACCAGAAAATTCATTATGAGAATTGGAACAGAAATAACTAATCAAGATTCTTCTATCCTTCAAGAAATCTTTTCTTCAATTATATTTTCTGGTATTTGAAAAAAAAAATTAAAGTTTACCTTTCGTTTTCCTTCATAAACTAAGAAGATACACTTAACTAAATAAATAAATCAATAATAGTAACATCTCACAATTGATCTTTTAACTTTTTTTATTTATTCACTTTCACATCATGATTGATGTCCCCCTCATAGTCCTCCCTTCCACAGTTCTTCTCCCTCCATCCTCCCTTCTCCTCTGAGAGAATGGATTGCCCTAATATCCCTCCACCAGATACATCAAGTCAATGTAGGTCTAGACACTTTTCTCACTGAGGCCAGACAAGACAGCCAAATTAGGGAAATGGATTCCAAAGACAGAAAACATTTTTAGGGACAGCTCCTATACTAGGTGTTCATATGTGGGTCAGTGTGTAGGGGGGTAGGTCCAGCCTCTGTATGCTCCTGGGTTGGCAGTTTAATCTAAGAGCTCCCAAACGTCCAGGTTAGTTGACTCTGTTGGACTTCCTGAGGAATTCCTCTTCCCTTCGGGGCCCTCAGTCCTTAACCCTAGTCTTCCATAGAAGTCCCCAAATTCCATCTGATGTTTGGATGTGGGTTTCTTCATCTGTCTGAGTCAGCTTCTGGGTGCAGGGTTTCAGAAGACAGCCATGCAAGGCTGCAATTTGTGGGTGATTTGATAGTATATGTAAGTAACCCCAAAAGTTCTACCAATGAATTCCTACAGTTGATAAACACCTTCAACAAAGTGGGTGGATACAAAATTAATTAAAAAATAAAAAGTAAGCCCACCTTTATACAATTACTAAATGATAGAGAAGCCAGAAATATATGCTGGAAATAGACTGTGTCTTCAAAAATGTGCTAGTCAGATTGGGTGGATGCATGGAGAAGAATCAAAATAGATATGTATTTATCACCCTACACAAAATTCAATTTCAAATAGATGAAAAACATCAATATAATAAAAGATACACTGAAAATAACTGAAGAAAAAGTATGGAATAGTCTTGAACTTGTTAATAGAGGTAAAGACTTTCTGAACAAAGCATTCATTCCTGGTAGAACTCTAAACTTGTATAGACACTTAAAGAAATCACTGTGATGGTTCCTCAAAAAACTGGGAAAATATATATTGTCTCATGATCCAGTTATGCCACTTCTATTATGTACCAAAGGACTCCACATCCTACTACAGAGAAACATGCTCAATCATGCTTGTAGGTGTTCTATTGATAATAGCTAAAATTTGGAAACATTCTAGATGAGAGTCAAGGGATGAATAGACAAGAAAAATGTGGTACATCTACACAATGGCATATAACTTCTCCAATAAAACATGAAATCATGAAACTCTCAGTTTAGAGGTTGAAAAAGCCACCCTGACCTAACTAACCCAGATCTAGAAATACAAATGGGCATGTATTCCCTTGCATGTGAATGTGAGTGATTAAGTCATTCATAAGTGATTTACAATTTGTATACAAACAGAGGTTAGGTACAGCTGAAGTAACTGGAGGCAACAGAGGGTCTCCCTAGGAATGAGGAAGTATAGTGGCCTGCATGAATAGGTGAGTGGAATCTGGAATGAAAAGACCAAATGGAGAGCAGGAGAGAAACAGGGAAAGGAAACAGCATTGGGTATATTCTTTTAAGAAAGAATATATTTACAATTGTGCCAAATCCAAGAGAGGAATGTCTTCCCTATCATGTCCAGGGCCATCTTACTGATGATAAGAAGCCATGTAGTGAAGGCTAGAACATGGAAATTTAAGTGTGAGATAGATTAATGATTCTTTTCATAGACAGAAGGGGACCTGGGCACTATTCCATGTTACAGAGTCAGCTTTTTAATTGATCTGGGACCAAGTATTTTACCCATGAAAATATCTTGCCAGGACAAGATACTCCATTTTAAAAGAGAAAATAATGAAGTTTTATGGGATGTACGATTACCACCCATCCTGACAATTGGACTCTCTTAAAAATCATGTTCATCGGCCAAAGAAAAAGATGATAGTCTTATAAGGGAAAGAAAGTCGAAACATGTCTTGTGTTTATAATTTTTCCCCTACCAGGGCTACCAATTTAGATTAACTATCTTAGAACACACAATTTTCTTTCAGATCTAGGTTTCAAAAAGATGTATTATTAATTTTGTATAGATTTGGGTATTGTTAATTTTAGGAATACAGGCAGGACAGTACAAAGAGTTAACCTGTGGAAGCATAGTTGATTGTTTAAGTTTTAAGAATGCGCAGCATGGCTGGCCTTTTGGTGTATACCTTTAAACCCTATACTTGGGAGGCAAAGGAAGTGGTGTTTTCTATATTTTCAAGGCAAGCCTGGTCTATAAAGTGAGTTCGAGGACAGCTAGTGCTATTACAAAGAGAAACCTGGTCTAAAACAAAAAACAAAAAACAAAAACAAAAACAAAAACAAAAATAAAACAAAACAAAAAACCAAAACCCAAACACAAATCAAAACAAAAACAATAAAAACAAATAGTAAAAATAAAACTGCCTTCCTAAAGGCCCAACAAGCAGCTGAAAGAGTCAGATGCAGATATTTGCACTTAACCAATGGACAGAAGCTGATCCCCTGTGGTTGAATTAGGGAAAAGTTGGATGAAGCTGAGGAGGGCGACCCTATAGGAAGACCAGTAATCTGAACTAACCCAGACCCCTGAGATCTCTCAGACACTGAGCCACCAACCAGGCAGCATACACCAGCTGGTATGAGGTCTATGACCCATATACAGCAGAGGACTGCGGGGTCTGAGTTCAGTCATAGAAGATGCACCTAACCTTCAATAGGCTTGAGGCCCAAGGAGTGGGGAGGTCTGGTGGGGTGGAAGTTGGGGGTGTTGGGCGGCATCTTCTTAGAGATAGGGAGTGTTGGGAGGAGGAGGAATGGGATATGGAACAGTCAGAGGGGATAAACTCTGGACTTTAAAAAAAGATTAAAGAATAAGTAATAAGAAAAAACTCAGAGAACATAAGACTATTAATAAACAAAAATGTAAAACAAAGCCACACTTCATATATGTTGCATAAAAATGGATAAAGTATACGTGTTGAAGATAATTCTCTATATTAAGCCCCAAATCTTGGGAGTAGTTGTGTGTTGTTAACACTGAAATGTAAAATCGATGTGTTACGCATGCATTCCATATAGTGGGAAAAGGATAGATTCCACTACTCCTTTAGGTGTTGCAGTCTTTTAATGTTTGCTAGAGGAGAAGAAGCTATGTTTGTCAGTGGTATAGTCACAGGTAGATTGCCTTTGATCAAGCAAATAAACCCCCACACATGGCTAAATCTCTCTCTCTCTCTCTCTCTCTCTCTCTCTCTCTCTCTCTCTCTCTCTCTCTC
>NC_034593.1:66062780-66069407 GCF_900095145.1 Mus pahari
CACACACACACACACACACACACAGAGAGAGAGACAGACAGACAGACAGACAGACAGACAGACAGACAGACACAGAGAGAGACAGAGAGACAGAGAGAGACAGAGAGACAGAGACAGAGAGAGAAGAAAAAAGAGGGACATATTTGAAAGAAGAAAGAAGAAAGTTCACAGGAAGTAAATGGAGGATAGAAGAAAATAATGGAACGTAAATATGATCACAATAGTATACCCACAAATGCATACAAACACATATATATGGGAAGTTATGAGAAATTGTGAAAGGAATAACATTTTAAACGTGACATGTGGAATTACTTATCTCCTTGAAGGGCAAATGATATGCCCATGTAAAAATCATACACATATATCTGTATGTCTATCATATGTATATGCATACACATATCTGAAAATAAATACTTTTCCTTTCAGTTGTTAAGAGGATAGGGTAAAGGCATGCCAAGAAGGAACAAGTCCAATCAGTACTATAGGTGAGTCAAGTGCTTACAGGAGGCACATGCATTAATTCTAGGTGCCGCAGTTTACAGTGCTTACCAAATTTTCTTCTTATTTTGACATTCTGTAGTAGAAGTACTACCAGAGTTAGGCAAATGTACTACAGCCCTACTCTCTGCATGTCCTCAGGTGATTTTCCAGCAAATATTTACTTTTCCAGTTACCATAATTCTGTTCAGGTATCTTGTGCTTACTCTCTGGAAACTCTCCTACATCCCCAGTGGATTTAGATGTATCAGATGTTAATAATGGGGAAATGCACATTTAACATGCTACTTAAACTCTAGCACAGGTTCCCTACCATTTCCTGTGCTTTAAATGCCTTTATTTCTCATTTTTCTCCTTGTACAATTCTTTCTTTGTACTTAAATTTTGTTGCAAAAATAACCACATTAAAATAAATTTCTTCATATCTAACACCCACAATAACACTCCACCATCCTTCACTTTGTGGACTCGTGTTTCTGACCACAGTTGTTGGTTCACATGTTTTCTTCTTTATTGAAACTGAGCTTCCTAAAGTTAAGGCCTATATAGGAAAGGAGGCCCTAGCTCTATGCTGAATAAAAGCCTCGATATTCAATAAGATAAGGAATTTGAATAATTAATTCTTATTTTAATATTTATATTGTTTTCTCTATTAGTACTTTTAAGGATGAAAGATTTTAAGCAATTCTGGAATGTTGTACTTCGATGAAGACATACACTACTCTTCGTTAAACAATGGTATACGCCATACCAAAGATTAATGTTTCCTTATTCTGAAAGAGTTTTGTGGCAATGACTAAGTACAGAACATGAACCATAAAAATCCACTTAAAACACTATTTTATGGAGCTTTTCTACTAACATGAATGTGTGAAATCATTGTGCATTTCCCCTCTGCTATGTAGAGCTTCTCACACAGATCTGTGATGTGAGAGTGCAGACAATTCAGAAGTACTTTTATACTTTTCCTGAATATTTTGGAATTTTGTAAGTTCAAAGTTTAGTTTAAGCCTGATTTATATTGGCTTAATTTGATGAATTTTCATACAAAGAAAAAAACACTCTTGCTTTGTATGTGTCTCTGCATATAATACATTATATACTGATTTTATATAAATATTTGTAAACAAGTATTAATTAAATAAATGACAGAAAAATATCTTTAAAGGATCACAAACATATATATATATATATATATATATATATATACCTGTTCAAATATTCTAATTCACTTAAGCTGGTTAAGAAATATGGATTACTTTTATAAACAGAAGCAATTTAAAGCCTTACTTCAGAGTACACAACAGTATAGAGTAACAACTGCAGTTCCTTCACATGTTGTTCAAACAATGTGGTTTTATTGTGCACAGTATATGTATTGAATTTTTATTTTATTTTATTTTATTTTTATTTAAGTATTTATTTTATTTTATTCATGTATTGTCAGAACAGAGTACAGATATATAGTCATACGACAAGAATTCTGAGTGCTTTTGAGGATACTCCAAGGAAACAGGAGAAAGGTTTGTGACTTCAGTTTCTACAGAACATGGAATTGTTCTTGGAATATGATGTAATACTTCTCCCAGGTTTTGAAAAAGGAGTGAGCGTATGTCTGATTACGCATGATTGCTTGATAATACTATTCGAATATTGCCCCCATTGAAAACATGTTTTTTTTCCAAATGCTACTTGTATGTACCAACTCACTAATGATATTTCCAATTGGTCTCCAGTTCCATACATCAAAATTTACATCTCAGCAAATATTTCTTTTTTAAAAAATTGATCTTTGTATATTACATATCTGTCTTAGTCACTGTTCTATTGCTCTGAAGAGACATCATGACCAATGTAACTATAATAAGAGAAAATTTTATTGGAGGCTCACATATACCTAAATAAGTTTCGTCTATTGTCATCATGGTGGGAAATATGGCAGCTATCATAACCAGTATGGTGCTGGAGAATTTGTTATGAACTATATCCTGATTCACAGGTATAGAGGAAAGCATGGCTTGGCATGAGCTTTTGAAAGCACAAAGTCCAACCTTGGTTACATTTTCACCAACAAGGACACACCTTGTAATCCTTTTCAAGCAATGCCACTATTGTGACTAAGCATTCACATATATGAGCCGATAGGGAACAGTCTCATTCAATGCACCCTATTCTATTCCCTGGTCACTATAGACTTCTCAGCGTATAAGTAAAAAATATTTTCAGTCCAATTTAAAATGTCAAATCTAGCGTATCGACAGGATTTAAAAATTCAAAAGTCTCTTCTGAAATTCATGACAATCTCTTTAACTATAACCGTCTGTAAAATAAGAATAAAAATCAGATCAAATAACTCCAACATACATAGGATATACATTATAATTGCAACAGAGAAGAAAGAAAAATAGGAAATACTGGACGAAAGCAAGACATAAAACAAACAGGGCAAACTTCGAAGTCTATCTCTGTGTCTGGTACAACAGCATGCTCTTCAGATGTTCAATTCCTCTTTGCTTTGTTAACTGCAACGCATTTCTCTCTCTTGGTATGGCTATATGTCTTGGTATGGTTATACCACTCCCGGGCAGGTATCCCACAACTCTACCATCTCCAATGTCTTGAGGTTTCAAGCACAACACATTTCATCACAGTTTCATACAATGACCTTTCTGAGATTCCATACAGGGACATGCTGACACAAACCTAGCCACAGAAACTTCTCTAGTCAAATAGTGAGACTTCACAGAACCCATCCTGTATCCTCAGGTGTAAAGTCAGAACCATGTGGCTAAAGCTGCCCACTTCTGCTGTTTGGTGGAGCTAAAACTTTGTATCCTTGTTCAATTCTACTTATATCAGCCTTCTCTTTCTGGAGCTTTCCTATACTGATCAAGCTTTTCTTTCTTTTTTTTTTTTTTTTAACTCCCTTTTCATATTGGAAACTTAGCTAGATGGGGGTCTTGCCACAAGATTACCACTCTCTTTACTCCATTTAACATCAAGCTTTTCTTTAAACTTTTATTTCATAGAGAACTTAGTTCCATTGTACTTCCTGGTGCCTCTTTTCTCCTCAAACCTTCCATGATGTATTTTGTTGTCTACATTTTTCCCTTTCATTAAAGATCTACATGAGAGTGACCGGTAATAACCAAAGCATACTTTTAGAATCTTCATTACAGCCAAGTTATGTTCACATGCAAGTATTTACCAAGGCCTAGGAAACAGGGGGGTTGTGGTATTGCATTATTAATGAGAAGTTCTACTGGAGCAGAACCCCCCCCAAAACAGGTTTTTCTGCTAGGCCCAAAGGAACAGCATAATCAAGGATTTACTGAGAACCCCTGATGGTGGGGTTTAACAATTGACTAGCCTTGCACCTGGCTTTCTCCTCAAGCTGCCTGGTCCCACCCAGTGGTCTTTTCATGTATTCAATCCTTTGTCTTGTGTCACTGTAACTGTGGATGTATCCTGCCCAGCTTTTCTTGTTTGTTCTCTATTAAAAGTGTGATGCTCATTTTAAACAATACACTCAGTTCTCTCTCTCTCTCTCTCTCTCTCTCTCTCTCTCTCTCTCTCTCTCTCTCACTGTTTGTCACTCGCTCGCTGAATCCTCACTCATCTGCTACTGAGACTCCGTTCCACGCAGATAGGAGACCCTACAAAGGAGGCAGTCTGCAGCAGTGGAGGGGTAATTTTTATTAAGATAAAAGGAGAGCATAGTCAGAAGCAGGGATGTCTGGGAGAGAGTAGACATGGCCCTGAGCCTTTTGAGCAGAGAGGGAAGCAGAAAGAGAAAGAAATAGGAAAGCCATGTATAGGATCCAAGAGGGCTAAAGGTAAAAGAGGCAGGTAAAAATATATATATCTGAATTCTGTAGACAAGAGCCTCTGGGGGAAGCACAGCCCAGCTCTGGGCAAGAGAGTTCAGGATGAAGGGCAGTGAATGCCAGCCATACCCTGTAACAGTTAGTGACTAAGGGATGCTAGAAGAAGCTGGTGGTTATGTCGGATTTGATATTTAAAATATGTTCCTCATTACTTTGTCCCAAGATTTGAGACAATACTAATATGTCTTATATCTTTACTATCTAACTAGATCTGATACAGTTGTTAGTATTTGAATTTTCTCAGTACCACTCTAATTTCACTATTTATTACATGACTTTTGATTTTTTTGTCTATTAATAATACTAGATATGTAATATTACCTCATTTGAGACACGCTTCTAAATCATTTTTAGTTTCTGACAAGAGCTTAGTATATTTTGGTTTTATAGTTAGAAATTATTGGATTTTAGCATGACAGTCTTTATTCTAGAATTGTTTATAATTACATGAAAAAATAGCCTGTTTTAAATTTTATCCAGTTTGTGATAACTTTTGTAGTGTCTCTTATTTGTTTAAAATCAAAATATTATTTTTTGATTTAATTTTATTTGTAATTCATTTGTAAAAGCACCATATTATTACAGTGTTAGTGAAGCAGTGTTTCCTGTGCTTCTCTCCAATGATTGTTTTAAGGCTTTCAGAGATTTCTTTCCTCTGCAGATGTATAAATTGGACTCTGGCTATGGCAGTCCTGTGACCTCTAGATAGTTTGGTTCCATCGTATATCCACCTACTGAGATAAACTGAGGTTTTCATTCTGCTGAAGCTTTGCTTTTGTTGCATTCAAGAAAGAAATGTCTTGACAAAGCACCTTAGGAGACGATATTACTTAAGATCACACTTCCAGGTTGCAAGCTACTATTTCAGGACAGTCAGTGTGGTGGGTGCTCAAGAGAGCTGTCTATTTAATATCCTTAGTCAAGAAGCAGCAAGGAAAGAACTAATAAATAATGGGTTGGCTGCTAACTTTCCTAGTATAGTATAGTTAAGTATACTTCCTCCCCTATGGAATGATGTTTCTCACAGTGCTCAAGGCTTCCCATTTCTTTTACCTTTTTTTTTTTCCTGTTAATTTGTTTATTTATTTGCTCTTCTGCCTCATCGTAGCCCTTGTCCTTCCTTTTTTCCCCAGTGCCATCCTTACAGCTTATCCCTATCCTCCTCCCTTTCTGCTCAGAGAAAGGGAGCCCCCCCCATTGGTATCCACCTACCCTGGTATGTCAAGTTACCCCAAGCCTAAGTTCATACTCTCCCACTGAGGCTAGACAAGACAGTCTAACTATAAAAAAGAGAATCAATGTCCACAACAGAGTCAGAGACAAAACCCTGCTCCAATTGCTAGGGCACTCACCAGAAGAACACCTTGTACATTTGCTAAATATGTGTAAGATGCTTAGGTTCAACCCATGCATACTCTGGTAGTTCAGTCTCTTTGAGTCCTTTGGAAAACAAGTAGGCAGTTTCTTAGAAAACTGGGAATAGTTATGCCTGAAGACTCAGCTATTCCACTATTGAGTATATGCCCCAAAAATGCAGCATTCTACTGCAGAGACACTTGCTCAACTATGTTCATAACAGCTTGATTTGTAATAGCCAGAAACTGGAAACAATCTAGATGTCCCTCAACTGAAGAATGGATAAAGCAATGTGCATTTACACAATGAAATATTATGCAGCTATTAAAACGAGGACATAATGAAATTTGCAATCAAATTGATGGAACTATAAAATATCATTCTGGGTGAGGTTAACCAAACATGCATGGTATATACTCATTTATAAGTGTATATTAGCCATAAAGTATAAGATAACCAGGCGACAATCGACAGATCCAAAGAATCTAAGTAACAAGGAGAAGCCAAGTGAGGGATGCTTGAATTTCACTCAGAAGGAGAAATAAAATAGGTATCTGAAGTGAAGAAAGGAACTGGATGAACAAGGGGTTGTGGAGGGGAACAGGATCTAGATCAGTTTGGGGAGAGGGCAAGGGTAGGAAAAGAGAGCAGAAATCAGTGTTGAGTGCAACTTTGGAATGAAGAAAGTCCTCATAGTCTTTGATATTCCTAGCAGTGGATAGCCTGAAGAGGCTGCCTAATATAGCCAGACTTCTAGTAGAGGAAGGAAGACACAAACCCATCCACAAAACCTTTGACCCAAAATTTGTCTAACCTGTAAGAGGGACAAGACAAGGATATAGGCAGAGCAGAGATTGGGGGGATAACCAACCAACGACTGGCC
>NC_034593.1:66070698-66081701 GCF_900095145.1 Mus pahari
GCTTATGCTCTCCCTCTCAAGAGCATTAAAGCGTTGCTGCAGAAGGATCCTGTTTGTGTGCCGCGTCATTTCTTGCTGGCGAGAAGGTAGCGCGGGACAGGGTTGTGATAGTATAAGAATCTATTAGGTGAGATATAGTGAGTGGGACAAGACAAGCAGTATATATATTTATTCACAACACCTCCTACCCCCATTTGCACCTTAGACATAAGGAGTCATAAGTAAGCACAAGGAAGAAAATCACTTTAAAAGCAAGCATAAGCAAGGTCCTCAGAAAAATCCAGGTTTGCTGGAGAAAGAAAGCAAAAACCATCTTGGAAAATCAATTGAGAATCTGGAAGTGTTTTACTGATAATGAGCAGAGAATGCCCAGAGGCCCAATGCACAGTTGTCAGGAGTTAGAAAGGGCTAAAATAAGGACCAGAGTATGAAATGTGCACAGCATCTAGAAATGATCAAGGCAGTATATTGATCTTCAGTAAGTCCCACTGAAGAATCACAGTCACAGGAGTGAGGCCATATGGTCTTGGAGCACAGACATTCTCTCTACTAGTAAATCTTGTCCTGTATAGAAATATTTGTCAAGTTGCTGCTAGTCCCTAGAGGAATCAAAGAACCAAAGACAGAATAACAAGTAACTAGGTTTGTTTTGTTTTGCTTTGTTTTTCTCAAGTACAATTTTAGTTTCATTTTTAAGTGAGTGAGTGAGTGTGTGTGTGTGTGTGTGTGTGTGTGTGTGTGTGTGTGTGTTTTCCAGAGGAGAGCATCAGATCCCATGGTCATTATGACTCACCTAATATACATCCCAGAAGGCAAACTAGAATCCTTTGCAAGAGCAATACATGATCTTAACCACGGAGCCATATTTCTAATCCCTGAAGTGACTGTTTCTTTGAGCAATTCAGTATTATTTTACTTTTTTAATTTAATTTTTGAGAATTTCCTATACGTGTACTGTATTTATTTAACCCACCCCCTCCTTTTCTCTCCAGTTCCTCCCATATCCCCTGTGTTTCTTCTCAGTCTCATGGTCTCTTAATTATAATTGTTTATAATTATATGCATATATACATTAATTCATAAATATAACCTACCTAAATCATTTAGTGATGTTCATATTGTTTAGGGCTGACCTCTTGTGACTCAATAATCTACTCGGGGTATGAGAACTCATTCCTGGAGAAAACTAATTTTTTTCTTTCTCATCTAACTCACCTGAGTTTATGTTTATGTCTATCTGGGAACATCAATAGAAGTGTATATGTTTCCAGATACAAACAGCTCAGTGTAGGAAATGCCTATAAAAATTCAATTAATGAATAAAATCTAAAAAAACCTTATAGTATACAAAGGATATGTACCTTACTGACAATATATTTTACTTGGTTGAAATGAGAGTTTTCTAAGGCATTGTCTTCGTTAATGGCATATGAGAAAATGATGGAAGGAACAGTGAAGTCTTTGCATCACTGCTCTCAAAGTCAAACTAATGCGGGTCTTGAGTGTCAAAATCTCACCATTATTGATAAATCACATGGATTTGTGATTACCTCAAAAAGACAGACAGCTAAAGGAGACAAATCCATCATTCAAGCTGGATAAAATGCCTTTCCCAATATTGTTGTGAGTTTTGTTTGTCTTACCCTGCCAGTCATTCTGATTGTCCTATTATTTTCAGACTGAATGGAGTGTAGGAATTAGTGACACACAGAATTACTTTTGCATCATTGCATTTGAGGTTTTTTTTTCTTTTTTTTTGCTTATACCATAGTTAAGATAGTCAATGATAATTGGGTTATGAAGAGTAACTCTAGAATCAACTATTCACACACGCTTATGTTACTGTCTTGAAAACACATCCCACAATCTACTGAGGATTAAGAAAAGGAATAAATCTAGTATCATGAAGAATTGCAGGGATAGCTTCAGAAGTGATACAAAAAATTCCCATTATATACTACTAACTAGAAAATAAACCAATGTTCCAAACATTAAAAAAGAACATAGGAAAATGCTCTGCCTAGGATAATCAAAACATTCTATTTTAATTATGTATTTTTACATTAACTATATAAAATGGTTCGTAGCAGTAAAATTCACCATTATTGTAAAAGCTGGACAAAATGAGGAAGAAATAATTAAAGATATGTAGGCATAGTGAATGGATTTCTAATACTGTTAGAATTCTGACAGAGTATAAAGGCAGAGGGAAGAGAGAAATTGATCTGTCACCAGCAGAAAAAGAGGGTTTATTTCAAACCATCAAAGGATAGCAGCATGTGGGGTTAGAGTGGGGTGAAGTGGGGTGAGGGTTGTACATAAGAAGGATAAGAAACTTGGAGTTTACGTACAGAATTTGTATAACATGAAGTTAAAGGAAGCTGTGGGATTCTGTAGTTGCTACTTTGTGAATTTTTTTTGTCCAGATGAGGCCATTTTATCTTTATAAAATGCCTTGCCCTAGATATTAGGATGAGGATGATTTAGGTTAACAGACTTACGCAATGGCAGAGAAGAAGAAAGGGCTAAGTTTTAACATGGTAGGGGCAGATTTCAGGCAACCTTAGGGAATGGATATACTTATTCAGGGTCTGGCAGAACTTCTTCAAAGGTAATTTAACACATTACAACTTAATTTGAATTTTCAGTAGGCCATGAAGCCTTCCTATAGTTGTCGACTTTAAAGAGAGATGCATGAATTTTCAGGTCTTCTAAGTTTAATTATAGTATTTTTAACTTCCAGACATATTGACCTTTGAAAATTAAAGTGTTGGAAGAAGATCATGCAAATAACTAGCTAACTAGGTTTTAATGATTTTGTTGGGCAAAATGACATCTCACTATCTACCATGTTCAGAGAAGGTATATCCATGTATGTTTCAGAGGGATAAAGAGTTTGCTTTCCACTAATAATATTCCAAAAAATTATACTGATTTTTATGGATTCTTTGATGTGCTTCGTTTTTATTGGATATTTTATATATTTACATTTTCAATGTTATCCACTTTCCTAATTTCCCACCCCACCCCCACAGAAATACCCTATTCCATCCTCCCTACTCCTGATTCTATTACGGTGTGCCCCCTCCCACCCACCCAGTTCTGCCCCCCTGACCTGCCCCCTCCCCTATAATGGTGCATCAAGCCTTCATGAGACCAAGGGTCTTTTCTCCCACTGATGCCCAACAAGGCCTTCTTCTGCAACATATAAGGCCATGGTCCCTCCATATGTACTCCTTGGTTGGTGGTTTAGACCCTGGGAGCTCTGGTTGATATTGTTGTTCTTCATATGGGGTTGCAAACCCCTTCAGCTGCTTCAGTCCTTTCTCAAACTTCTATTCATCAAGATTCCCATGCTTTTAATGTGGAAGTAAAGAAAATAAAATATTTATTATATCACTATGCTTTTCACTCTGCTATGTAAGAAAGAAATGATAATGATTAGAATATAACAGTTGACAGTTGGAGATATTCAAAGGTATATGATGAGCAATTGAAGAAGACATCCAGTGTCAACCTGTTGTCCCCATATACAGAATTTCCAAAATTCACTCATAAATGTATATGCACTCAATTCTTGTATGTAATTTCATAGAGTGGAATATTACCAAGCAATAAAAGTATGTACATTGAAACTTGACTTTGACATAGCATGTGAGTTTGGAAATCATCTCTAAGATTCACAGAAGCAAAAAGAACTGAATAAAGGAACCCACAATGAATTTATGAAATTCTTGGGCAAATGGATGTATCTGGAGGATATCATCCTTAGTGAGGTAACCCAATCACAAAAGAAGTCACTAGATATGCACTCATTGATAAGCGGATATTAGCCCAGAACCTTAGAATACAGAAGATACATTATGCAAAACAGAAGAAAACCAAGAAGGATGACCATTGTGTGGATACTTCATTCCTCCTTAGAATAAGGAACAAAATACTCATGAAAGGATATAGGTACAGAGACAAAATTTAGAGCTAAGATGAAAGGATAGACTATCCAGAGACTACCCCATCTGGGAATCCATCCCATCATCAGCCACCAAACCTAGATACTAATGCTCATGCCAGCAAGATTCTGCTGAAGGGACCTTGATATTGCGGCCTCTTGTGAGGCTATGCCAGTGCCTGGCAAACACTGAAGTGGATGCTCACAGCCAGCTATTGGATGGAACACAGGGTCCCCAATAGAGGAGCTAGAGAAAGTACCCAAGGAGCTGAAGGGGGCTGCAACCCTGTAGTTGGAACAACAATATGAACTAACCAGTACCCCCTGAGCTTGTGTTTCTAGCTGCATATGTAGCAGAAGATGGCCTAGTTGGCCATCACTGGGAAGAGAGGCCCCTTGGTCTTGCAAACTTTTTATGACCCAGCACAAGGGAAGGCCTGGGCCAAGTAGTGGGAGTGGGTGGGTAGGGGAGCAGGGGCGGGGGATGGGGGGTTATAGGGAACTTTCGGGATAGCATTTGAAATGTAAATAAAGAAAATAGTAATAATAATAAAAATAAATAAATAAATAAATAAAAAGGAACACACAAAGAAAATGGAGATTTGCTTGAGAAGTAAAGCTAAAGAGAAAACATACCCTAGACACTAGAGAATAAGATGAAGAATTCACAGCAAATACAGCACAGGCACAACAAATTCTGCGTAGATCAGGCCTGGGTAGAAAAATCAATAGAGTAATTAATTGATTTGCCACTACAGTTGTTAATGTGTGTGTTTGTGTGTGTGTGTGTGTGTGTGTGTGTGTGTGCTTTCCATTTTTCAAAGGGATCAAAAATAACCTTTCATTTTACCTGTAGAAACATCATGATGAAACTAAGAGAAAATACGTATCATGCTCCTGTTTAGTGAAGGGGATCAGCAGGCATTTTTAAATGTACTCAAGTATTTTGCTCTTCTCAATGAACTTGTGTTTAAGATAATCTATTTTACTACAGCCCAAGCAATATACGGGTAAAATGACAACATATATGCCTCCTTTTTTATTTTATGTACATATCATAGAAGACCAATAAATAATCCATGTTTTTGAAGACAGATCATGAGCACAGGCTGACTGAGTCATCTCTCACCATGAAATCCTTTAATTCCTTCTATGCATTCAACTCTTACCATCTCATTAAATATAGACCTAAGTAAATACTAAAAGATATTGAATAAATGCTAACAGAATCATTGAAACTTTAATGTAGACACAGGAAAAAATACAGTGTCTAAGAACTGGGAAACAGATATAGAAACTATAGACATATGGAAAGACAATACTGAAATGGGAAAGGGAGGGAAATACAGAAATTTAAAAGCAATAACTAGCAGTTTCCTAAAACAAACAGGACTAATGTTAGGAAATACAGCAAAGAAAAAAGGTGGCAAAATGTTAATGTAGCCACACTTAGAAAAGTCATAGTCAGATAACCAAATACCAGTGAAACTTGAGTGAAATAACAGTTAGAGGGAGAGAAAACAAATGCGTTATCAACAGGAGAGCTAAAGTAAGAACTGCAGGCCTAGACAATATCTCCCTGAGTATGAAACAGGTGCTATGAACATCTGATGAACTGAATTCAGATTCAGAATACATGTGAATCTTCTGAGTTAGCATTTCTATGGTTAAATATAACACAAAGAGAGACTAGCTCAAAACCTTGGAATGTATATCAGCGAGTATCTGCAGATACCTAAAAGTAAAATGGAAATGCAAAGAACAAGGAGTTGAGGAATGCAGTTTCAAAGCAGTGGATGTTTAATCCAAGCCCCCAACAAGCAGAGGCAGGTAGATCTCTATAAGTTTGAGAGGAGTTTGGGCTATAAACTGAGTTCTAGGAAACCATATGTTAACACAGATAAAACTTGTCTTAAAAAAATAAAAAATAAAATCTAAACAAGTTGCAGAGTGAATTTAACATAATACCCGAGGCATCAATATGTTCATAGGAAACATTTAAAAAAAAAAAATGTGGCCCTTCTCCTTGGATTCATTTGATAACGAAGGATCTACAGTTTGAATTTTCTACTGACCTCCCTCTATTATTGTGTTTTCTGATATATATATCTTATTTGTCCCTATTACCTGTCTGATGTTTCTAACTATGAATTTGACTGTTCCTAAAATAGGAACAGTCTGTATTTATTCAAGAGTAAAGACAATATTACATTGGAAACGAATCTTTACATGAACTTTTAACAAAATTTTTATAGGGGATTGTAACTTTATTTAATCCAGCTGATTTCACAGCATTTAGTACGTCAACCTACCTTTTATTGAGTAATATTCAGTAGTTGTTTCAAACATTTGTGGTGGATATTTGTTGAGTATGTTGCTTCCACCCTATTTTCTGACTTCAGCAAATTACTACCATAATGCACACACACACACACACACANACACACACACACACACACACACATGCACACTTAATACCACCACCACTAACAAAATAGTAGGAATTAACAATCACTGCTCATTAATATATCTCAATATCACGGAATCAACTCCCCAGTACAAAGCCACAGGCTAATAGAGTGGATGTGAAAACAGGTTGTATTCTTGTTAGATAAAAAAGAAACACACTTCAACATCAATGATAGACTTTAGCTCAGAGGAAAGAGCTGGAAAAAGATTTTCCAAACAAATGGACCAAAGAAACAAGTTGGTGCAGCCATTCAGATATCTATCAAAGTAGACTTCCTACCAAAATTAATCAAAAGAGATAGGAAAGGACACTTGCCACCCATCAAAGGAAAAGTCTACCAATAAGATACAACACAACATCTCAATTCTGAACATCGATGCTTCAAATGCAAGGCACCCAAATTTGTTAAAAAAAAAAAAAAAAAAAACACAAAACAAAAACAACAACAACAACAAAAAAGCACTAGTAAAGCTTAATTTACACATTGAACTACACACATTAATAGTGGAAGACTTCAATGTCCCACTTTGACCAATGGGCAGGTCAACCAGACTAAAACTAAACAGAATACTGGAGCTAACAGGCATTTTAAACCAAATAGACCTAACAAGTACATACGATATATTTTACCAAAACATAAAAGAATGTACCCTCTTATTACCTCATAGAACTTTCTCCAAAACTGCTTCCTAAGTACCTTCTTTGTTTATAATTAAATATTTTTCTATGTTCTTTTTTTTTTTTTTTAACATTTAGCTTCCCTTTCCTTTTATTGTTCCTCAGTGACTTATCAGTTTAGACTCTTGGGGCTTTTTAGTTTGTACCCTGTTCTTCCTTAGCTCTGCCCCTACTGTGTAGTTGGCTCAGGGCTCCTGGCTTTGCCTTCTGCCAGTCCTGGCCAGACCTCACCAACTTACTTTATGACATACACTCTGTCATAAAGCAAGTCTCAGCAGATACAAGATAACTGAAATAACCCACTGTATCCTACGGGAGCACAACAGATTAATGCTTAATTTCTACAACTGAAAGCCTACAAACGTATTCAAACTGAACACTCTCAGCCGGGCATGGTGGCACACGCCTTTAATCCCAGCACTCGGGAGGCAGAGGAAGGTGGATTTCTGAGTTCGAGGCCAGCCTGGTCTACAAAGTGAGATCCAGGATCGCCAGGGCTATACAGAGAAACCCTGTCTCTAAAATAAAAAAAATTAAAAAATTAAAAAATTAAACTGAACACTCTCTACTATATCACTAGTGATTCAAGTCCAAGATTTAAAAAGGTATTAAAGGTTTCCTAGAATTCAATTAAAATAAACCCACAACATGCCCAAACTGTTGGGACACAATGTAAATAAATGGTGATAGGTGTAAAGTTCATAGTACTAAGTGCCTTCATCACGAGATTAGAGAGATCTCATACTAGCCACTTAATAGCACATGTAAAAGCTCTAGAACAAAAATAAGGAAACACACCCAAGAGGAGTAGATGCCAAGAAATAATCAAACTGAGGCCTGAAATCAATAAAATGGAAACAAAGAGAACAATCAAAAGAATCAAAGGACAAAGAGTTGATTCTTTGAGCAAATTAGCAAGATAAACAAACCCTTATCTAAACTAAATAAAAAGCAGAGAGGAAATATCCAAACAAACAAAATCAGGGGATAAAAGTGGGGACATCACAATGAACCCAGAGGAAATCCAAAGAAACAATAGGTCACACTTCAAAAACTTGTACTTCACAAAATCTGAAAATCTAAAAGAAATAGACAGTAAATAGTATCTCAAGAGTTACTATTTACCAAAATTAAATCAAATCCACTGAGTCCCCAGCCACTGCTTGGTGAATGGTGCCAGCCTAATCAAGCATAGCAGGGCACATGGGCCAGAGACTACTGGCAGATGCCTGGAAATAAAGGCCTAAAGCCAAGCAGAAGCAGGACAAGTTGGCAAGGTCTGGCCAGGACTGGCAGAAGGCCAAGCCAGGAGCTCTGAGCCAACTACACAGTTGGGGTGGAGCTAAGGAAGGACAGGGTACAAACTAAAAGTCCCAAGAATCTTGCTGGCATGTGCATTAGTATCTGGGTTTGGTGGCTGATGATGGGATGGATTCCCGGATCGGGTAGTCTCTGGATAGCCCATCCTTTCATCTTAGCTCTAAATTTTGTCTCTGTACCTACATCCTTTCATGGGTATTTTGTTCCTTATTCTAAGGAGGAATGAGGTATCCAATATAGTGGCCTCTTGTGAGGCTATGCCAGTGCCTGGCAAACACAGAAGTGGATGCTCACAGTCAACTATTGGATGGAACACAGGGTCCCCAATGGAGGAGCTAGAGAAAGTANCCAAGGANCTGNAGGGGGNTGCAACCCTGTAGGTGNAACAACAATATGAACTAACCAGTACCCCCTGAGCTCGTGTCTCTAGCTGCATATGTAGCAGAAGATGGCCTAATCGGCCATCAGTGGGAAGAGAGGCCCCTTGGTCTTGTAAACTTTATATGTCCCAGCACAGGGGATGGCCAGAACCAAGTAGTGGGAGTGGGTGGGTAGGAGAGCAGGGGAGAGGGGTACAGGGAACTTTTGGGATAGCATTTGAAATGTAAATAAATAAAATTTAAAAAATAGACCCAAGAGTCTTAACTGATAAGTCACTGAGGAACAATAAAAGGAAAGGGAAGCTAAATATTTTTTTAAAAATCATAAAAATATTTAATTTAAATATAAACAAAGTCCTTAGGAAGAAGTTTTGAAATTATAAAGAAAAGCAAATATTTTCTGTATTTGGGATGGAGGACAGCACAATGATACTCTGCATTCTGGAATCCATATGATCTTGCTTCACTTATCAGCATCCAAATGGCTATTTTTCAATAATTACAGTTTTGTATGCCATCTTTGGGAAAAATCAGAAGAAGACAGATGGGAAAAATGAGACTGAGATTTTAAATACTAGATTAGAGATCATAACACAGAGATTGAAAGAATCTTTAAATCAAAATAGGAACCCTTCAAAAGAATCCAATCTGGGACATATAATAACATCCAAAACCATAATTCCAGAGAGGAAGGTTCCACAGGGGCTTGAGAAATTAAAGTGATAGGCCATAAAAATAGAATATATTGAGTTAAGAATCCAAATTCTATGGACTGGTACATGCAACCAATGTAAAACAATAGAATATTTGTCTCATTTTATCAAGTTTGGAGAATTGAAATATGTACACATGTTGATACACAGTACAATACATATTCACAGTTCCAATGGACTTTGGCCTTGAGTTCTGAGGGGTATCAATATAGATGATGGCTATAATAGAAGGGGAAATAAAAGAGATCTTATGGGTGAACTTGTACCAATAGAGAAGAGAACAAACAGTATCAGGTTGAGGCAAGGTGGAAAGATAGAGTTTTGGGAGAGACAACTGGAATTAGGTTGTATTTCAGGGTGGGAGGTAAACTAGAAATGGAGTGCAATAGGAGGACTATGGAATCTGAGAGAGTGACTCAAATGACATGCAGTACTCCTAAAGGATAAAGAGCCTGAACTGGGCATCAGCCATAACCAGACAAGAATTCCAGTGAAAGGACTGGGAAACCAAACCTTTCAACCTATACTTTGTCCTGCTTGCAAGATGTGCCGTAGTAAAGTTGGTACAGAACTTGTGGAAGCTCTAACAAAGGACAGGTACAACTTAAGACCCATGCCATATGAGAGAGTTCACTTCCGACACCAACTAGAGGGACAGGAACCAGAGGCTAGATAGCCCAGAGACCTAGAGTAGACCCAAGTACAACTAGGCAAAAATCAATGAGATGAATCCTAATGATATTTAGCTATACACATAAATTTGTGCCTCATCAGTTTTGGCATGCGAATACAAGCAGCATCAGGCCAACCTACTACAATCTAACAACTGATTGAAGCAGATGCTGAAACCAACAGCTAAACAGGCAGAGCATGGGAAATTGTGCTGAAGAGAGGGAAGAAGGATTACTTTCTGATATGCCATGTTTCATTTTTATCTAGGTGGCCTTCACATTTTTGAAGGAGAATAGAGGAGTGGATGGATTAACAGAAGAGGAAAATTGCCTGCGAATTAAGATTTTATTGCTGTGAAGAGAAACAATGGCCAAGGCAACTCTTAAAAGCAAACAAACATTTAGTTGAGGCTGACTTATAGTTTCAGAGATTTACTCCATTATCATCATGGTGGGAAAGCATTGGGCATTATACAGGCAGACATGGTGAGAGAGGAGCCAAGAGTTCTACATCTTGGTAAGAACAGAAGGGGGCTATCATCCTCAGGCAGCCAGTTGGAGGTTCTGGATCCCACTGCCCATACTTGAACATATTTATGAGACCTCAATGTCCCACCTCCACAGTGACACACTTCCTCTAAAAAGGCTGCACATCAAATAAGGCCACACTTATTGATAATGCTAATTCCTGAGGACTAAGTATGTTAAAACCCCCACAGGGAGCAACTGGGAGGAAAGGAGGGAGGGCAAACTATGGTCATATTGCAATATATAACAAAATTAAAAGAGAAAGAAAGAGAAAGAGAGGGGGGAGGGGGAGGA
>NC_034593.1:66081751-66102765 GCF_900095145.1 Mus pahari
AGAGGGGGGAGGGGGAGGAAGGAAGGAAGGAAGGAAGGAAGGAAGGAAGGAAGGAAGGAAGGAAGGAAGGAAGGAAGGAAGGAAGGAAGGAAAGAGAGAAAGTCTAAATATCTATGGTAGTTTCAATGAAATGTACCTCCGTCGTCTTATGCATTTGCATACTTTGTCAACAGTTCCTGGATGGCACTGTTTGGATAGGTTTAGGAAATCTGGCCTTGCTTGAAGAAGATTATTGGGGCCAGCTTTGAGGATTCAGATTTTGCATCATTAACAGTTGTTCTCTTTGTTTTCTGCTTGGCAAAATTGTGAGTTCTCAGTTTGCTTTCTAGCTTCCCATGCCTGACTGTTGCTGCCTTTCCCACTTAGGTACTGTTATCACCCTCTGACTATAATTCCAAAAGAACAATTTCATGCTAACATTAATTTGATCATGATATTTTATTACAGCATTAGAAAATTAGCTAAAGCCGGGCAAGGTGGGGCACGCCTTTAATCCCAGCACTTGAGAGGCAGAGGCAGGCAGATTTCTGAGTTTGAGGCCAACCTGGTCTACAAAGTGAGTTCCAGGACAGCCAGAGCTATACAGAGAAACCCTGTCTCGAAAACCAAAAAAAAAAAAAAAAAAAAAAAAATTAACTAAGCAATTTCAGTTGAAGGCAATTTTGGAAATGTGGTTTAATTACAAAATATTTTTTTCAGATAAAATTATAATATTATAATATATTATATTGTATATAATTATTAATGTATTATATAATAATATAATAATATAATGACATTAAGAAATAAAATAAAATAGAGTTATGGAAAGACAATGAGTGTCTGCATCAGGAAAATTATCCAAGGTAGAGAAAGTGATGAGTAACAGAAGGGATATGGAAGGGGACAAATAATAATAAGGGCCATTTGAGGTACCATATGTAAATCTAATACAGTAGTAGCATCTCAAAGTATATACATATATGATAGAAATTTAAATGGAGTAAAAAAAAAATAACTAAAAAGTCAATGCCACAACTGGATGTTTTCCTTCAATAAAGCAAAATCAGTGCCAGAATTGGCCCATCTAGCTGAATAGTTCATCAAAGGAGCCAGGAAGAAAAACGAAAGACCTCAGGCTAATGCCAAGGCTACTGATTGCTCTACACAAACTGATGGTATGGATTTATTGATGAAGACCACACTTACATATCTCATTGAACAAGGAAAAGTTGAGCAGATGGCTAAGTAGAGCCTTTCTCCTACTGAATGGAATTCACAGCAATGGAAGTTAGTTTGCTACCAGAAGAGAAAGGTACACAGCAACATAACTACAAAATCCATAACAGTGACCAGTTTGCATGTTATGCTAGTACAATAGTGCCATAATATTGTGAGAATAACCAATCACTGTTTGATTGTTCTTAAGCCCTACTCAATGAGTACTACTAATAAGCTAATACTTATTATGAAGTTATGAGGTCAAGAACCTGAGATTAATTTAGCCATGGGCCTAGGGCAAATCCAAATACTACTTGTCTGGATAAAGGAACCTAGCAACAAAATGACACCTGATAAAAGTCTGCTATATCTGTAGATCACTAAGCTGTTATCAGAGACGTTTCCACTTGTAGTACATGTGAACAAGTACAGAGACCATTGTACAACCTGGCAATGTACAGAGAATGAGAGACTTTGGGACAGTCAGTCTTGAATATGATGTCTTTATCAAACACCTCCCTGGAGTACTATGCATCCATTAAAAACAATGGATTTATGAAATTTTTAGGCAAATTGATGGATCTGCAGTGTATCATAATGAGTGAGGTAACCCAATCACAAAAGAACACTCATGAAATGTACTCACTGATAAGTGGATATTAGCCCAGAAGCCCAGAATCTCAGAATACCCAAGATACAATCCACAAACTACATGAAACTCAAGAAGAAGGAAGACCATAGTGTGGATACTTCTATCCATCTTAGAAGGGTGGAACAAAGCACCCATTGAAGGAGTTACAGAGACTGAGTATAGAATAGAAACTAAAGAAATGATTATATAGAGACTGACTCACCTGGTTATCTATCCCATTTACAATCATCATACCCAGACACTGTTGTTTATGCCAACAAGTGCTTGCCTACAGGAGCCTGATAAAGCTCTCTCCTGAGAGGCTCTATGAGTGCCTCAGAAATACAGAGGTAGATTCTCACAGCCAATCATTGGACTGAGCATAGGATCCCCAATGAAGGAGCTAGAGAAGGGACCCAAGGAGGTGCAGGGTTAGCAGCCTCGTAGGAGGAACAACAATGGCCAGGAACCCCAGAGCTCCCTGGGACTAAACCACCAACCAACTGTGATCCACATGGTGGAAGGAGAGAGAACCAACTCCTGTAAGTTGTTCTCTGATGACCACATCCATGCTGTGACATTTTCACACTCAAGAATCAAAACAATAAAATGACAAAATACACAGTCACTACCAAATATTTCAGTAAAATGGAAATAGACAGGACTTTCTCAATCTGATGAGAAATCTTCATCAAGAGGTCCACATATACTAAGAACTATAGTAAGGTAAAGCTGCAAAAAGTAAGTTCTCTTATTTTTATTACTACTAAAGTACTAATTATTATTGCATGGCTTTTGAACATACTGAAAAAAAATCTATAAAGTGACTTTAGAGTAATAAATATATTTCATTGTCTGTGAATTATATATCCAATGTGATAGGGGTAAAGGAGGTTACCTATTTATATACAATATTGTTCTTCCACATATCTACTAGGATTCATTGGTTTCAAAATAATTTGACAAGTTTATTTATGTATTTATCATATTTATATATTTAAATGCATGTGTTGTCTGAATACACATAAAAAATTTTAAAAATTAAAACAATTTTATATACAGTTTATTAGTACTTGATTTGAATTTTTGGAATATAGTAATATTGGTTATAATTTAACATCAGATTACCTGGAGATGCATCCTTTTTACTGGTTAATATCATAAAGTGACATATCCATCTATGACAAATTTAGAAACTATTTTAAATCTCTAAAAAGACATAGTACTACAATCATCTCAATTTATGTATATTACACACACATACATACATACACACGTATGTACATGGATTGAGGTCTATACTTTAAAATATCCCTTAAATTTTATTACTACAATAGCAACACCAATGCTAGAAACAACTGAATTGAGAATGTTATACAGAGATGTTAAGGCTCTAATAGTCAGATTGTTGCATCCCAAGGATATACTTCCTCATTGGTCACTTTGTAATTGTTTAATATAACAAAGGTAGATTATAGATATGACTAACATGAAAATTCTGATATGAGTAGGTTATCTTTGGTCATTCCTTATTCTATCTACAAAATGAATCTTTACAAATAAGAAATGAATGCACAGTAAGAAAAGTGGATATGATAAAGGCTACAGAACTTGCTATGCTGGAGCTGTTCCCACATAAATATGGTCCCATTAGTTACACAATCCTATAAAGGATCTAGCAAGAGAAAGGAAACAGCTAAGACCCCTCAGAAGGTGTATAACACTGCTAATATCTTGACTTTAACCCAATGGGATGCATTTTGGGATGCTAACTAAGTTTGTGATAACAATTGGTACACAAATAATGGATTTAGCCCAGTGTGATAGTGCACCCCTTTAATTCAAGCACGTGGGAGGGAGAGGCAGGTGGATTTCTGAGTTCAAGGCCAGTCTGGTCTACAGAGTGAGTTCCAGGACAACCAGGGCTACACAGAGAAACCCTGTCTTGAAAATAAAAAATAAAAAAAATAAAGAGAGAGAGAGAGAGAGAGAGAGAGAGAGAGAGAGAGAGAGAGAGAAGAAAGGATTTAATATTGTTTGTGTAGATTAGCACTCGGCATTAAGGTAAATTCCTTGCAACATTCTGCGCTAAAAATATTATTTAGTTTATAAGTGATCAAATAGTTTCAAACTGAAAACATTTTGGGTTTACAAGTATACATTTCAAGTTGTGTTCAGGGACATGGCTAAGCAATACATATTTACCATAAAACTAATTTGTGCATTACGATGTGCTGTTAGTTATTTCTCAGCCTTATTATTGCATGATTTCTATTTTAAATGTCAGTAATATATTAAAATTACTGATTAATATTAAATCCTTTTTCATTAAATAAGGAGCTAAAAATCATCAAACTTAGCTATTTTTTTAATGGTTAATATATTTGGAGATGGATATAATTGGAACAGTATTTGATCTCAGTGCTTGTAAATATTCTCAGTTTTACACTTCAGAATTAAAATGTAAAGTTATCACTTCACATGTGAAAATTGCATCTTTTTTTTCTAAAACAGAATTCAGCCTAACCCACCATCTCTCACCATCCTTTGAAGTGATGGGGAGAAAGCAAAAGCAAAGAACCTCAGACACTCATTAAACGAAGGTCACTTTCAGTTAGTTCAAGACTTGAGCTGAGACAAATTCATGGTTCTTCTTCTCCAGTCATTTTCTCCATTTCCAGGTGTGAGTGGGAGGAGATGGGACTATTATTCACCTTGTCTCCAGGCCAGTGATTTCTGGACTTGAAGTAAATAAAAGATTCTCAAGCCCAGCCTGAAATATTGGATCATTTACACTGGATTTGCTGCAATTTACTGGGCAAAATGACCTGTGATCGGTGCCCTTTCACTACTCATAGAAACTCTGAATATACCCTGTAAGGCCTCAGCTCCATCTTTTAGACTGATGGCTTTGTGGTTTTCTGTCCCATTGTTGTCATCTGCCATGGACATAGTTGTTTCCACCAGACAAACACATTGTTTTATGTCTCCCAATTGATAACAACCTTTTATGGCACTGTTGGAGACAAGGATGCACTTCTCAGATCTTTGTACACCCTTAATTTATGTGGCTGGAGTATCTGTGTGGGTAATTGTGGATCTGTTCCCATATCTTTTATATGTTTAGGATGGCAATGGGAACCTCCCACTTGCTAAAGGTACATGACCTCCTTGGAGCTCTAGTATTCTCACACTAACATTAGTAGTCATTTTTGATATAAGTTCTTTAATATACTAGATACATTTGTAGTAAATATCTTTTTGTTCCAATCACTTTACATTCAGATTTGAATCTAAAAATAGATGCTATAGGCTCATTTAATTAAACACTTGTTTCCTAGACAGAGTGTTGTTGAAATTTGTAGAACCATTGTAATATGTGGCCAATCAAAACATGAATCGTTGGGATCCAGCCATGGGATAATACGTGCTTAAAGGGTTTGCTTCCTAATGTGTTAACAGTCAAAAGAAGCAACAGCTAGAATTTCCCACTACCACAAGTGAATCTCCTCTATAACTTTTGAAAAATAATATTCAAAGGCCATAGAAAACTTAAATATGTCCTCTGTTAAGGTCTTTTTTCAGGTATTAGTCACAATAATTTTTAAAGGCACAATAACTATTTAATGTTATTAAATAGATATGGTTTCTAAGAACATTATTATTAACTGAGCTGTGTGAATCTGCTAACAGCATAAGCCTGTGTGGAATAATTTTAATATTTTACTTCATATTTTTCTTCTATCAAGAGAATGACATGAACAATGGTATAAGTATTCATTTTATACCAAGTTGAAGAATATTAATTTAGGAACTGCAGATAGAGTCCTATGACAGGGCAAGTGCCTTGCAATATTTTAACCCTGGTTCCAGTATTCAGCACTACAAGAATAGTTAAATGCTTGCTAGAAGTTACTATGACGAGTGCCACTCATTACTGATGCAGTGAAGTTAAAAAGATCACAAGAAGACTCCCAGGGTGTAGATATTTCTCATTCATTGGCTATTTATGCATTATACTAATAAGCTTTATATTAATTTTGTAGAGATTTTCCTTGTTATACTGTACATGTTTTCTTTCAGGATGCTGATGCAGAAAAAATTAGTGAATATTATGATGACATAATGCGCTACATGTAAAGAATTACAAAGGAAAGAGTCTCTGCCTCTTGTGAATTTTAGTTACAAATTTATAAATTTATAAATGTTTATATTTTGAGAGGTGGTGAAGACTCCTTAGCTGAGTGAACAAAGATTAAATAATCATATGCCTCCAATATACTTGAAATACTTGGAAAAACTATCCTACATAATTTGATGATTTTAATAAACTTTCAGGCAAAGAATATTTTGTTGAAAATTTTTGTAATGAATAAAATGAACTAAACAAGGATACTATGACAATGTCTGACTGATGCAACTCATGATAAATAAAATATATGCCAACATTCATCATTTACAATATTTTCAATATCTATAAGTACCTTGTTTTTCTATATGTATATTTTTACCAAAAAATAAAAAGATTTTAACAATTAGGGATAATTTTGTAGAAAAATAATAAAAAGTAAGTAATACTTTTTATAAATGATGAGAAATTTTAAGCACACATAGTTTTGGAAAATTCAGTAAATGAGAAAAAAATCAAAATATCTACCCTGGAACATCTATACCTTATTAATAAATCTATACAGTATCTAAATTTTGTGACTTATTACAGTATCTACTTAAATTACTTTCATAATATTGCTTTAACTGTAATAGTATATTTTCACTACTTTATGCTTAGAATTTATTCACCAACATGATTTACTTTTTCAAATTCTACCTTCATTATGTTTGTACATTATGTTCACTTCACAATAGCTAGTATGTTCATTTCTTTTCTAATTATAAAACCACAAAGTTTCTACAACTATGTTGGTCAACTATCAGTTTTTAAAATTTATGTTTTTTTTTGTCCACATATATAAAGTTATCTATGACAGGTAGATTTCTTCTTGGATAATTTTAATTCACTCCTGAAATTGTTAATGAAAATTACAGACTTTTTAATGTTTTCTTCCACTTTACTACTCTCTGTTAAACGAATGTCCTTCTGTTTCGGTTTGTTTTGATTTGTTTTGATTTGTTTTTATAACTGTTTCATTCACTGGGTATCTCAAGAGGGATTGCTACACTATTAAACTGCTCTTCTACATGATAAGACCCATTCTGATGGACTGTTTTAGATAAATTAGGTTTATGACTAATAATTGACTAAATGAATAGGAGGGAAGTAATTAATACAGATTCTACACAATGGCTTAAAGAGATGATATATTCTTATAATGGTTTCATTTTCAACTCAAATGCTCAGACACACTTTCAGATACTGTGTAGAAAGCAACATTAGTGATGTTCCCCCAGCTAAAGGAATGGAACCTATAAAGCAGGCCTTAGATATGATGCTAAGAATTAATTCTATTTCTGTGGCATATGATATCTGATATGTATATGAGGCAAATCCATCTATAGATGAACCACAAAGATATACGCACATACAAAGCAGTTGATAATTAAGGTGACAAAATACATAATAGACGAATTCAGAAACTATCTAGATGCTTTCCACTACCTGAACTAGTATACACATAATGAGGTAGTTTGAATTGAAGTTAATATTATTTTGCTAATACAAATTAATGAACCATTAATATGCCTAATAATGTGGTCAAATCTCCCAAACCAATGAAAACTTATTCTTTCATTAAATTCCAATCATGAGTTACTCTATTTCATGAGTATCTTTTTTTTTTTTTAATTCTTAAATCTTTTTTCACAGTCCAGTATTTATCCCTCTCTGGGTCCACCAGCTAACTGTTCTTCATCCCATACTTCCTCCCCCTGTCTCCAAGAGGATGTCCCCACACTCACCCCACCAGACCTCCTTATTCCTTGGGACCTCAAGTCTCTTGAGGATTAGGTGCATCTTCTCTCACTGAGCCCAGACCAGGCAGTCCTCTGTTGTATATGTCTTGGGGGCCTCATATCAGCTGGTGTATGCTGCCTGGTTGGGGACTCAGTGTCAGAGATCTCATGGTCCAGGTTAGGTGAGAATGCTGGTCTTTCTATAGGGTTGCCCTCCTCCTCAGCTTCTTTCAGCTTTTCCCTAATTTAAACACCATGGTTTCTGACCATTGATTGGGTGTAAATTTCTGCATCTAACTCCAAAGGGGACAAGGATAAGAAGAGGGAAACATGATCAGGTATTGGGGGGCGGTAGGGGGGAGAGGATTGAAGCCATGAGGGCCAGAAGAAAGAATGGAAATGCAACCTCTGGAGTTAGGAGGTGGTGGGGGGTGGCACTCTAGAAAGTACTGGAGACATGGGAGGTGAAAGATTCTCAGGACTCAAAGGGAGAGACCTTAGATGAAATGCTCTAGAGTGGGGAAATGGAACTTGAAGAGGATACCTCCAGTAGAAAGACAGAGCACCAAGTGGAGGTATGGGGTTGCCATCACACAGAAAAAAAAAAAAAAAAAAAAAAAACCCTCTGACCTGACCTAGAGTTCTTCCTCTCTGAAAGGCTACAGAGACAAAAACAGAGAAGACTGAGGGAGAGAAGGTCCAGTGACAGGCTCAAATTGGGAGCCAGATCCAGGGAAGGTCCCAAGGCTTGACACTGTTACTGATGCTATGGTGTGCTTACAAAGAGGAGCCTAGCATTACTGGCCTTGGAAAGGCCCAACAAGCAGCTGAAAGAGTCACAAATATATATTTTTAAGATAAAATCTTATCTTAATTGACAGAAAGAAAAAATTTGTTGCAGGTATAAATCATTGATAGAGACGCTCTCATATTTAGGGTTTTATTGCTGTGAAGAGACACTATGACGAAGGCAACCCTTACAAAGGTAAACATTTAAATGGGACTGACTGACAGTTTCACAGGTTGAATCCATTATCATGGTGGGAAGCATGACACCATGCAAGCAGATGTGGTATTTGAGAAGGATGTGAGATTTCTACATCTTGATTGAAAGGCAGTCAGGTGAGGACTATTCTGCAGGCAGCCAGGAAGAGACTAGGATTCTATACTGGGCAGGGCTTAAGAGTAGGAGCCCTCAAGGCCCTCCCCACAGTGACATACTTCTAAAAGCACCACTTCTCCTAGTAGTGTCATTCTAGGTGGGACAAGCATTCAAACACATGAATCTATGGGGGCCACTCCTATTTAAACCATCATAACAACTATGTCCATGGTTTTGTGTATACACAAACCATTGTATGCCATGAATAAATAAATATAAATGCAATTACAGCCATTCTGACTATAAAGCTTACAAACTCCAAAGAAACTCCAATGATAAAAGAGTTAAAAGATTCATGAACAGTTAAGTTCTAGTAAAAAGACTACTTTCTCTAAAGTCAAAATTAAATAGCATAATTTCTTAAAAGAAATGTGGTTACATCTTGCTGTAAAAAACCTTCCCATGGGTCCTTTGGGAAAGCAAAGACACCTCTTAATTAATATTCTGACAGTGATAATGAGACCAGAATTTGCCTTATAAACAGAACATAAATGACCTTGGGATAAGTCTGACATGAGCGATGGCAATGCCAATTTGTTTTAGATGTGCTTTTGTACATAGCTTTATTTTAATGCCCAATACAAATAAATGCTCATGCTTCCCAATGCCCTGCACCTTTTAAAGCTCAGTCTGGAACAGATGGTTTTTCTCTCTTAATAATTAGTACAGAATCCAGTATCACTAATTGAGATTTTTATGAGTCACCTTTAAATAACCTACATTTTTTCATCCTTTCCTGTCTTTAACTTTATGTACTTAGACATGTTAGAATGAGTGAGCTAATACTTTGACAGCTCTGACCCTTTGGTTTTGTTATATCAGTAAAAAACTGATAAAGTTTAATAAAAATCTAACAGTATGTCTTCTGTTTTCAAATGTCCTTCATCTAAAATCTACAAATAACATGTAAATGCAACAATATTAAACCAACACCCAAGAATCAAAGTAATACACTCCTAACCTCATTTAGTAGATGAGATTTACATTGGAAACATCAAACATCTAACTAAGTTCAGTTATGAGGGTCTGGTGAGAGTGCTGTTAGCAAAGTATTTGTTCAACAATTGTACGGAACTGAGTGTAATTCTGAGCTGCATTTCTGGCAGATACCCATTACACTGGCACAGAAGAAATAGAGACGGGAGACTCCCGAGGCCAGATCATCTCGATTACAGCGGTAGGCTACAGTTTAGAGGGAGATTCTATCACAACAAATGAAGTGGATACTGCTAGAAGATGCTTCTTTATACATGTACATACAAATGCATGCATAGGAACATGCCACAAAGATATGCACGCACTCAGAAAAATCAGTTGAGAATTAATGTGACAAATATGTATATGATTTGGGGATAAAAATAACATGAACGTTGGCATGGAGGTATACTGATTTCTGTTTGATTAAACTCATTTAATAATAGCTGTCATGTATTCTGTAGGAACTCATTGTAACTGAGTTTGGCAGTAGATTATGTCTCTGAAAATTCCTGTTAAGAATTGAACACACTTGAAAGCATTTGTTTTTGACACAAAAGTAAATACTCATTACTCTCCAAATACATTATTTTGACCTAACAATCATAACAATGTGTTTCATATAAATTTATATTTATGTCTGCATTTATTGACACTATATAAAAGACCTCAAGCCACTTTCTTATTTAATATGTTTAGCCCACTTTGATTATTTTATTACTATTTTGTTAAAAATGACAAGACTATTTTATTTAGTGAATGCAATGGTCTTCGTAAATGTATTTATGTCATATAATTTTTATTGTATTCATAAGGTAACACTAAAATTTTAGTTTTATTGCATTTCCAGAATATTATAAATGAATATCAATACAAGCAATATTTTAGCAGCTTTTTTTCTATGCCAGAATATATTTTTACCTGCTTCCCTAAAAACTATATACCCCCTAATTTACTCTGAATAAAGTTGATCTGTCTCACCAAAGCTGACACAGAGATAAGTCTATTATTTTCACCACACTCACCGGCATTCCAAAACCCTTGTTCATCAACTTTCCTCTCTTTGTCCTTGTGGATCAGTGACCAAAGTCACCAGAGAGAAGAGAGACCCAAAATAAAACATAAAGAGTAGACGATGAGAAAATTTTCAAATGTTTGTTCTAAATTATTCATTTAAAACTAGTTTCATTTTTCTGAGGAAGCACCAGATTGGTTTCCAGACTGGTTGTTCCAGTATGGAATCCCAAAAGCAATTGAGAAGTGTTCTTTCTCCACATCTTTACCAGCATCTGCTGTCACCTGTGTTTTTGATCTTAGCCATTCTGATTAGTGTAAGGTGGGATCTCAGGGTCGTTTTGAGTTGCATTTCCCTGGAAGACTAAGGATGTTGAACATTTCTTTGAGTATTTCTTGCTATTCTAGATTTCTCTGTTGAGAATTCTCTGTTTAGCTCTACACCCCATTTTTTTCAATAGAAGTCGTTTTATTAATACTTCTTTTTTTTTTTTTACTATTTTTATTAGATATTTTCTTTATTTACATTTCAAATGCTATCCCGAAAGTTCCCTATACCCTCCCCCCGCCCTGCTCCCCTACCCACCCACTCCTACTTCTTGGCCCTAGCGTTCCCCTGCTCTGGGGCATATAAAGTTTTTACCCCATTTATAATTTGTTTATTTGGATTTATTGGAGTCTAGCTTCTTGTGTTCCTCATACATTTTGGATATTAGCCCCTATCAGATGTAGGTTTAGTGAGGACCTTTTCCCAATCTGTACATTTCTATTTTTCCTATTGATGGTGATTTTTGCCATAGAGAAGTGTTTGTCAATTTTTGATCGGAGACCCTGAGCCAGTGGTGGTTTAGACAAATTTCCCCTGTGCCAGTGCATACTAGGCTATTGACATTCTCTTCTATTAGATTCAATGCATCTGGTTTTATATTGAGCTATTTGATCCACCTGGATTTAAGCATTGTACAAGGTGAAAAATATGAATCATTTTGTACTCATCTAGAAGCAGACTGCCAGTTAGACAAGCACCATTTGTTGCTTTCTGTTTTCCACTGTAAAGTTTTGGCTTCTTCGTCAAAGGTCAAGTGTCCATAGGTGTATGTGTTTATTTCTGTGTCTTCAAATCTAACCCAGGCACATATGTAGCAGAGGACTACATATGTGGGAGTGTGGCCTCAGTGGAAAAGGATGCACATAATCCTGTAGAGACTTGGTGCAGCAGAGAACGGGGATGGGGTTATTGTAGGAGTGGGTGGGGGAGAAGGAAGTGGGTAAAGGAGCACCCTCTCAAAGGTAAAAGGAGAGGGGGAACAGGGTGAAGATCTCTTGCACAGAAGACTGGGAAGGAAGGCAATATTTGCAATGTAAATAAATAAAACAATTTAAAACACTTGTTTCATTTTCTCTATAGTAAACCATCCAATCTTCTTATTGACAGGCATTTCATTTCATTCACCTGAATAGGTAACTTAGTATAACCAATGTGGCAGGGTCTAAAGTCAGGTGTTTCCCCAAAACATATTTTTTATCATTTAAGGAAGATGCTGCATTAAAGACACATGATCACATAGTTCAATTGTATAAAGAGTACTCATATAAGAAATTATAAATAATTAGAAAAATCACTCAAATAACAGTAACATTTATAAATATACTACTGTGTGATTTTTCTGAATTTTTATTAGATAATTTCTTTATTAGCATTTAAAAAGTTATCTCATTTCTTTGTTTCCCCTCCAAACACCCCCCCCCCATTTTCTCCCCCATCCCCCTGCTCACCAACTGACCGATTCCCAATTCCCTGTCCTGGGATTCCCCTACACTGGGGAATGAAACATTCACAGGTCCAAGGACCTCTCCTCCCATTGATGTCCAACAAGGCCATCCTCTGTTACATATGCAGCTGGATGCATGAATTCCTCCATGTATACTTTTTGGTTGGAGGTTTAGTCCCTGGGAGTTCTTGGGGTTCTGATTTGTTCATATTGTTGTTCCTCCTATGGGGATGCAAACCCCTTCAGCTCCTTTGGTTCTTTCTCTAGTTCCTACAATGGGTACCCAGTGCTCAGTCCAATGGTTGGCTGAGAGCATCCACCTCTGTATTTGACAGGCACTGGCAAAGCCCCTCAAGAAACAACTATATCAGGCTCCTGTCAGCAAGCACTTGTTGGCATCCACAACAGTGTCTGGCTTTGTTGATTGTATATAGGATGAATCCCCATGTGGGACAGTCTCTGAATGGCCTTTCCTTCAGTCTCTGGTTCATACTTAGTCTCTGTCTCACCTCCCATGGGTATTTTGTTCCCCCTTCTAAGAAGGACTCATGAAATATTTACACTTTGGTCTTCCTTCTTCTTGAGCTTCAAGTGGTCTGTGAATTGTATCATGGGTATTCAGAGCTTCTGGGTTAATGCATAAACTGTGTGTGTTCTTTTGTGATTGGGTTACATCACTCAGAATGGTATTTTCTAGTTTCATCCACTTGCCTAAGAATGTCTGACTGGTGTGAGATAGAATCTCAGGGTTGTTTTGAGTTGCATTTCCATGATGGCTAAGGATGTTGAACATTTCTTTAGGTGCTTCTCAGTCATTCCCTATGTCTCATTTGAGAACTCTGTGTTTATCTCTGTACCCCATGTTTTCTGTTTGTTTTTGTTTTTTTGAGACAGGGTTTCTCTGTATAGCCCTGGCTGTCCTGGAACTCACTCTGTAGACCAGGATTTATTTGGTTCTCTGGTGTCTAACTTCTTGACTTCTTTGTATATATTGGATATTAGCCCTCTATCAGATTTAGAAATGGTACAGATCTTTTCTCAATCTGTTGGTTTCCATTTTTCCTATTGACAATGTCCTTTGCCTTATAGAAACTTTGCAATTTTATGAGGTTCCGTATCTCAATTCTTGACCTTAGAGCTTAAGCCATTGGTGTTCTGTTCAGGAACTTTTTCTTTGTGCCAATGTATTTGAGGTTTTCCCCCACTTTTTCTTCTAGTAGTTTCAATGTCTCTGGTTTTATGTGGAGGTCCTTGATCCACTTTGACTTGAGCTTTGTACAAGGAGATAATAATGGATCAATCTGCATTCTTCTACATGCTGACTGCCAGTTGAGCCAGCACCATTTGTTGAAAATGCTGTCTTTTTTTCCAGTGGATGGTTTTAACTTCTTTGTCAAAGCTAGAGTGACCATAGGTGTGTGAGTTCACTTCTGGGCCTTCAATTCTGATCTCTTGATTTATCTGCCTGTCTCTGTACGAATACCATGCAGTTTTTATCACTATTTCTCCTTAATACAGTTTGAGGTCAGAAACGGTGATTTTTCCCAGAAGTTCTTTTAGTTTAGAAGTTGAGAATAGTTTTCACTATCCTAGGATTTTTGTTATTCCAGATGAATATGGAAATTGTTATTTCTAATTCTATGAAGAATTGAGATGGAATTTTTATGGGGATTGCATTGAATCTGTTGATTGCTTTTAACCACATGGCCATTTTTATTATGGTAATCCTGTCAATCTGTGAGCATGGAGACCTTTCCATCTTCTGAGACCTTCTTCGATTTCTTTCTTTAGAGACTTGAAGTTCTCATCATACAGATCTTTCACTTGCTTGGTTAGAGTCACACCAAGGTATTTTATATTATTTGTGACTATTGTGAAGGGTGTTCTTTTCCTAATTTCTTTCTCAGCCTGTTTATCCTTTGAATAAAGGAAGGCCACTGATTTGTTTGAGTTAATTTTATATCCAGCCACTACACTAAAGTTGTTTATCAGGTTTAGGAGTTCTCTGATGGAGTTTTGGGGTCACTTATACATATACTTTCATATAATCTGCAAGTAGTGATATTCTGACTTCTTCCTTTCCATTTCACATTCTTTTGTTGTCTAATTGCTCTGGCTAGGACTTTGATTACTATATAATAGGTAGTGAGAGAATAAGCGGTCTTGTTTAGCCCTTGATTTTAGTGGGATTGCTCCAAGTTCCTCTCCAATGAGTTTGATGTTGGCTACTGGTTTGCTGTATATTGCTTTTATTAGGTTTAGGTATGTGCCGTTAATTCCTGATCTTTCCAGGACTTTTATTCTGAAGGGGTGTTGGATTTTGTCAAATGTTTTCTCAGCATCTAATGAGATGATCATGTGGTCTTTGTCTTTGAGTTTGTTTACATAGTGGATGACATTGATGGATTTCCATATATTGAACCATCCCTGCATCTCTGGGATGAACCCTACTTGATCATGATGGATGATCATTTCGATGTTTTCTTGGATTTGTTTTGAAAGAATATTATTGAATATTTTTGAGTGTGTTGATATTTCAGAAATGAAAATATGTGCAATTCAAAGATATATTTTCCATCACTGTATCCTACAAGAATCAAGTCAAAGAGTTGATTTCAGATATTACTATTTCTAATCTAATATACATACATTATCCATGAAATTTGATAAAGTTTAAAAAGTTAAAAAAATGTGAACCATATAACAAACAGTAGCAAGGAATATCATTTGTTGATGTCCAGCTATTATATAATTTAGTAGATCACAGTATATCATAAATTAAAGTTCACAGAAATAGTTTAAGCATTCCTCTTTAATGAAGATTGGTGACTCCTTGTCTTGGTTGCCATCTGCAATGTATAGCTGACTAGTGTTCTGTCTCATAATCTTTCATGTTCTTTCCAATCTTTATGGTTCCTGTCTTCAATGTATATAAGGAATACCTTTGAATCCACAGAAGTGATTTCTGTCACCTTTCTGATGCATCATTTTATTTCTATGAAAATTGTTTTCCTTCCCAATTCACAATTGTGAAATTCATACTACTTGAGAAATCAAGGAATATAAAATATATTATGCCACATAATTGTTTGATCTCTGAAGCAAGATTTATTGAGATATACTATTATTGAAACTGTTTATTAGTTTTTAATTTATTCAGATTCCTTAGCCACGTGGAAAACTCAAATCAACTTAATATATTGCACTTATGTTTTACACTGCATACTTAAAGTTAGGGACATTCTAGGTCCATGTGACTTTGAGCTATCAATCTGTTTAACTGAGCTCTTAAATGTTTTAGTACATTTTTATAGAATAAATATTTTCTATTATATTATATTCTTCATTAATGTTCCCATAATAAAGAAAGCTCAGAGACTTACAATATTTGCCAATCTGAACTTGCACAATTTCCAATGGTTTATGATTAAGGTATATTACTGAAAGTAGGTATATTCTGTCCTTTATCGTTCAAGATAATACAAAATTTCTATTCATTAGCTTTCAAAATGAAAAAAGATAGCTTCTCTTAAAATTAAAATTTTACTGGAAGAGAGCAGATGGATATTTGCATATAATTTTAATACAAATGGATTACAAGTTCCCATGACAACAGGTTCAATATAATATTTAAAAGTTCAAAAATAGTTGCATATTTTATCATGAAATTAAATTGTGTTGATAGTGTTTTAAAAACTTCAAATAAGAATCCAGTCTTAAAAGCATTTCTCCATAAAACATAACCTTATATAAAGATTGATTTAACATTATATGAGTTATACCATTAAGCTTCATATAACTTTAGGCAAGCAAAAGATATATTTATATAACAAAGTATTAAAACTCACTGTTTAAATATGCAAATGATCCTAGAGATAATTATGACTTATAAAAAGAAATCTTAATGATTTTACAGTTAAATTGAAAGTAAAATGAACAAAAATATCTTGTAACCAGACAAATTAAAAAATAAATAATTAAAACCATCCACAAACAAATATTTAGGTTCTATCATTGGGTATCTCAGATATGACAGGTCTAAAACATAGTATGAACAAAATAATTGTTATTAGAAATAAAGTTATATAATCAGAAAAGATGGAAATTTTGTTACATAAAATATATGTAGTCAGACATCAGAATTTACTTGGCCCATCTGAAGCAGAAACTGTATTCCAGGACATTTAAGGCATTGCAGAGAGACCTTTTAAAAGAGAGAAGGGTGGACAACAATGATGAAGAAGAGGAGGAAGAGGATGAAGAAGATAAAGAGAAGGGAGGACTAAAAACTCGGCTCATAGAAATCAAAAGTTTGCATGTGCTGTACTTGTTTACATCCTAATTAGTGATTTGTAAGATTTTTTTCCCTATATCTTCCCCAGTATTTATGCTTTTTGTTTTCTTTATAAGAGCTATTTTAAGTTGGATATTATAGGATCACAAGGAAGTTTTAATATCCATTCTCCTAACAAAAAGGATAATGAACACATTTTGACTGTCTCCCACAGTCAAAACAATGGACAGTTTGATATCTAAGTCTCTAAGAGACAACACATATCAGCCACGGCCTCTATGCAAAAGAGATGTTCATTGAAAGACATTGAAGGACAAACCAAATTTAAGCAGCATCTATCTATTTACAAATAAGGCCTTACTGGAGGTGCTAGAAAGAAAACTCCAAATTAAAAAGGTTTCTACACAGAAGAAAACACAGGAAATAAATCATCTCAAATGAGCAAATAAAAGAGGAGAAACACATATATACACACACCATACTCCATAAAAACAAAGATCAGGAATCAACAAATACAGATCATCAATATCTCTTAACATCCATGTCCTCAATTATGCAAAAAGATAATACAAAGTAATAGGATAGATTCAAAACAAGAATCATCTTTCTGCTTATACACCTTAAAGTAAAGAACAAACATCGTCATAAAGTAAAAGGATGCAAAACGATGTTCTAAGCAAAAACTTCTCAGCACCACTCAGACATTTCTCCAAAAATGACCTCATAAACAGACATGGAGAAAATCTCAGCAAATTTGAGATAGTTACAAGAACATTGAAAGAACACCCTGGATCCTATCTGAAAATGTTGGGATAAAGATAGATATCAATTTCAAAAGTTTAAATACTTAGTAAAACTGAGCAACCCACTAGTGAATGAAAATGGTCCAAAACAGAAATTACCAAAGAAATAGTGTCTTGGATGAAGAAATAGAGACACAACATACCCCCAAACATATGGGACACAAAAAAGTTAGTGGTAAGACGCATGTTTACAGTACTACTTACATAATAAAATTGGAAAAGGGCTTATACTTACTATATAACAGCACTTTTGAAATTTCAACAACTTAAAAAGAAGTCACAACCAAAAGGAGTAGACTGCAAAATTAATCAAACTTCTGCCTGAAATTAATAAAATAGAAACAAAGAAAATTTTACAGGGAAAAATCAATAAAACTAAAAAGTTGGTTCTTTGAGAAAATCAATTATATTGACAAACCCTTATCCAAATCAACTAAAAGTCAAAAAGAGAATATCCAAATTGACAAAAGTAGAAATAAAAATGTTGAATCATAAGGATAATTAAGCCCTGTACTCCTCCAAATTGGAACATAAAAAAATAAATAATTTTATCAATACATACGAATTATCAAAAATAAACTAATTTAATCAGAACTGTAACCTACCATGAAAGAGATGCAGCACTTAAAAATTTTACAAACAAAATAACTCTTTGAGACCAGAATTCTACAAGACTTTCAGAGAGTTAATGCCAATGCTTCTCAAATTATTTGATGAAGCAGAAATAGAAGGAACACTGGCCAATTTAAGAGACCACAGTGAACTCCATGTCTTAACTATATAGAAACCCAACAAAGAAAGAGAATTAAATATCAATATCCCTTGTGAACATAGATGTAAGTATTTTCACTAAACTAGTTGCAAACCAAATTAAATGACACATCAAAAAGATCATGCAGGATGATCAAATAGGTTTTATCCCAGAGATACCGTGATGGTTCCACATATGTAAATCAATAAACTTAATTCACCATGAGCATCTCATTAGGTTCAGAAAATGTCTTTGGCGAAAATCTAACATCTTTTCATGCTAAAAGTCCTGTGAAGATTAGGAATGCATCGGACACAGCTCAACATAAAAAGGCAGTTTATAGCAAGCCCATAGCAAATATCAACTCAATGAAAAGAAATTCAAATATTTCAGGAACAAGTCAAAGTTGTCCACTCTTTACCTATTGTGCAATATAGTAATAGAAGTTGAGTTAGAGCAATGAGATAATTTAAAAAGATCAAGTAAATAAAACCAGGAAAGGAACAACCAAAAATACATCTATTTGCAGATGATCACATAGTATATATAATCGTCTATAAAAATTCCACTTGCAAAAAGCACTATAAAGAATACAATTTGATACAAAATCAACACACAAAACCCAAAGTTCTCCTATATATAAATGATCAATAGCCTGAGAAAGAAATCAAGAAAAAAGCACCTATCACAATAATCTCCAATAATAGAAAGTGTCGTGGGGTGACTCTAACAAAGCAAGTGAAAGCTTGTATGATAAACACCTTAAGACAGCAGAGAAAGAAATTAAGAATTTTGTTGTGATTCTAGCCCTTAAAAATATTTTAATTACTTTTAATTTTATGTATTTTTGTTACCATTAAATCCAGACTTTTACCTCCCTCTACTCCTATCTGTGCCCCCTACCTCCTATCTCCTTCATATCCACTTGTTCTCTGTTTCCCTTCAGAAAAGAGCATGTCTCCCAGGAAAATCCACTGAACATCGCACAGCTACAGACAATAAGATTAGGCGAAACTCCTCACAGCACGGGTGGACAAGGCAACCCAGAAGGAAGAAAAAAAATTAGATGAAAGAAAAAGAAATCGCTGCTCCCACTTGTTAGGAGTCCAACAAAATTCCCAAGCTAGCAACCAGCACACATTTGCAAGGGACCTAGCAGAGACCCATGGAGGCTCCAGTCTCGTGAGCTCCTATGAGCTGTATTCTGTTGTGTGAGGGCTGTGCTCTTCTAGTGTCCTTGTCCCCTTTGGCTCCTACAGTTCTGCATTTCCCTCTTCTCAGGAGATCCCCAAGCTGCAAAAAGGATACGATGGATATTTCCAGTTTGGGATTTCTTTCTGCGTAATGTTTAGCTGTGGGTCTCTGCATATACTACCATCAGTTACCTGAGGAAGCCATGTTGATGATGATTGGACTACACATCTATCTATGAGTATATAAAAAATTTCATTAAGAATCATTTCATTGATGTTTTTTCTATCACAGTATCTGGCATGGGCTCCTCTTTTTGCAGGTTCCTCAAATCAGACCAGTAATTAGTTAGCCACTCCCACAAGCTGCATGACAGTTGTATTATTTAGACTTTTGGTAACTCACAGTTGTAGCATAGTTATTTATTTAACAGCTAATATCCACCTATAAGAAAATGTATATCCTATTTGTCTTTCCTAGGGCTGAATTACCTCACATAGGAATTTTTTCTAGTTCCATCTATTTGCCTGCAAATTTTATGATGCAGTTTTAAAAAGACAAAAGCAGCTAATATTACATTATTTAAATGCATTACATTTTCCAATACACTCTTTGGTTGAGGGACAGCTAATTGTTTCCAGTTTCTGGCTACTCCAGATAAGGTCTCCATGAACATAGTTAAGCATCGTTTCTGGTTATTATTTATAAAAGCATTATGAAGATAATTGAATCAACTAAGCAGGGCTCACACAGACTGAAAATTCAAGCACATAGCCTGCTAGGATTTGCACCAGGTCCTCTGTATATATGTTTTGGCTGCTACTTAGTGTGTTTGTGGGTCTACTAACAGTGGCTGTGGGTGTGTGTCTAACTATTTTCCCGACTCTAGGCACATTTTTCTTCCTATTGGGTTGCTTTGTCCAGCCTTGCAATTAGATATTTGCCTTTTCTCATTGTATCTTGCTTTGTTGCATTCAGTTGTTGTATGTTAGGAGCATTCTCTTTTTTGGAGGAAATGTTAGAGTGTGGATATGAGTGGAGGTGGGGAAGTGAGGAGGAGCTGGAAGGAGTGAAGGGAGAAGAAACTATGGTCTGGACATAGTATGTGAAAGAAGAATATTGTTAACTTAAAAACACTTAGAGAGAGAGAGAGAGAGAGAGAGAGAGAGAGAGGACACTAATTAACTCAGATGTCTAGTGTGGCTATTCTCCAGAAATCCTCATTGTTAAAATTAACATATACATCTTTTTCTTCTCTTTTTTACTAAGACATGCATATTTTACATTCTTATTTATGTGTGTGTTTGTCTA